>NC_030431.2:457500-520000 GCF_001660625.3 Ictalurus punctatus
TAAGTGAAATGCAATAAACAAACAAACAAACAAACAAACAAACAAACAAACAAACAAACAAATAACAAAGCAGCAGGATGGAATCATTACGAGAAGGCGGCGTTTAGCGTAACTTTACCGCGTGAGAGGGACAGATTACACAATTATATGTGAAATAAAGTGCTGAAGTGGTGAAGTTAGACGCAGTGAGTCGCTCCCACACGCCGTTCTGCTGTAATAATAATGTTTATACTCTTTTTTTTTTTTTTTTTAAGTAGTCAGCTGAAGCACTGAAAATATCTCAGTTACTTATTTTGCTGTCTTTTGCAGGCCATGTGCTCAGTGCTAATATTGTGGTAACTGACATTTTGGTATTGGACAACGCAAGCAGCACTGCACATATGCTGAGATCTAATTAAGCCCAGCACATGGGCAGAGTTTTCTGCATAATACCTTTGTAGAGTTTCTTGACGCTAGCGCAAGATATAAAGGCTTTTATTTCATCATCTGCTGAAGGCCTTTTACTTCAAAGTCACCTTAAACCTTCTCCAAAGATGGCTCTAAATTGTTAAATTTTGTCAGGATTGCTGGAGGCACACACACTGAGAAAGTGAGCAGTGGGCCTGAGAGAGGCGGAGTGATAATTGCTTTGATAGACTCGGTAGCGCAGTTCTCGTCAGCGTATGTCTATTTCTGACTGGGTGAAACAACACACAATCTCGCGTCCGTCAAAATAAAGGATTTGGTTTTAATTTTTATCCTCTGGAGCGCGTGTTAAAAGTTTTTACCGAGTAAAGGATATCCGAGAGCTGAAAATGAGTCAGTACTCAAATACAGTGATGACACAAATGTGTAAAATATCCTCATACCGAACACATGGGGAGCGCTACTGGATTTATTTTGCGCACTAAAGCCCGACATGAACACTTGCTCATTTTTGCTGGTTTTATAACCATGTCATGTCGCCACATTTACACGTATTTGGTGGATTTGTTTATGATTGTGTATGAATGCTGCCAGGATTCGCAGAATATCTCTCCATCATGGCGGGGAAGGGCAAGCTAAAGCTGGCTTTATTGTGCACAACAGAAAGCTGCAGTCACGGCGAGAAGTTGGCACAGGGCTCTTAAACTGCGTACACACGCAGATGGCATTCTAAGTGGTAGAGCGCTAGCCTGGATCGCTGACAATGCTTGAAAGCTTTTTCTGTTGCATAAAACACACACAAGACACGAATGCCTGAGTGCCATCAATATAGCAGATAACCTGCTGCAGTCTCCAGGGACATTCCAGGGAAGATTCCTGCATAATACTACCTTCACTGATTAACTCCTGAGTGAAGGTGATACTACCTTTGCTGAGATGTACGAAGAGTTTTCCTTTGAGTAACTCCAGAGTGAGGGTGTGTCCATGATTGCCTTCCATGTGCATCAGGACTCCAGAGTTGTGAAGGGTTTTGAAGTTCATAGTTAACAGGTCTTTGGGTGATGAACTGGTAGCTGCATCGAGCCAGAAGAGCACGTAGCTGGCTCCATCGAAGCCGGCCACGTCCGATTCTGCAAAACACACAGGACAATATATCATCCACTGTATTTTTAATCAAAATGGGTGTGTTTCTAGATGATATGATGTCCATCTCAATATATTATATTAAGCAAACAACAAAACAGTTCATCAAAAATAAATTAAATGTAAATATTTAAAAAGCAATTAATTCGAAAATACTATGATTTACAGCTGTTTCAATAACTATTGTAGCATTAAATCTAGCTTTAAGGAACAGGAGGCCACGGCTCCTTCAAAGGGACTGACAGAGAGGCCACGCTAACTGGGCCTGACGGTCACAGAGAACACACCTCTTTCAATGGAACTGATAGAGAGGCCACTCCCACTTCACTGGAACTAACCAACACTAAGGCTATGCCTCTCTCACCGCACCCGACAGAAGCCATTTCCACCTCACTGGATATAACGGATATAAATATTTGAGGAGACTGACACATCTGCCTGGTTTTACTTGTTTCCTGTTCAGAGACATGTCCCAAATCCCAGTGGATCTGATTCTAATAAAGTCAGCAAGGTCAACTGCACTCTGCTCCTTCATGTCAAATCACTGTTACAGCATTAACCCTTATTTCTGAAAGACAGCACGGCTCTTCCAAAATTACCGTTCCGCTTCCTGTTCCGAACACGACTTTCCCTCAATTACGTAACCATTTCGGTTCATCCGAAAGTTTTTCGAAGTACTCCAGGGCCCTTTTAAAGGTCAGCTAATGGACCGATTCAAAGCACCGATGCAGGGAGCATGGTGTCCATGGAAGAATAGATTGCAAAAATAGCAGAGAGAGTGCAAATGAGTCAGGATGAGTAATTGCTCTGCGTCTATATGCTTCTCTATCCGAAGCGCCGCTGCTGACTGCTAACAATGGCAAACATACGGAAACACACACAGAGTCCGTCCAGCAGCACCGAGAAAAGAGAAGGCAATCTCATGCTGCATTTGGATTCGGCAAAACATAAATTAGCCATGTGAGCTGCAGCCGGATTTAAATGGCTCAAGCTGCTCTTACTTTTGAGATAAGAAATCCAATATTTGGAATTTAGCAACATGAACGAGTTCATGTTGAGAAGAACTATTTTGTCGTAAGCAGCGTATTTAAATTTCACAGTGGCAGACCACATAGACGCTAACTCAAATTCATATCTGGGACCATGCAGCTACCATGTCATAATGCTACCACCACTGTGCAACCCAATATACAAGTACAGCACAGTGAAATTCTTTTCTTTGCATATATTTGCTTGTTCAGGGGCAGACATATCATAAATTCAGTAGCAAACAACTGGGCAAATGAATGCTCCAGTGTGGTGCCCAGTCCCATGTTTTGGTTGCCCGGAAACTGTTAAACTCACTATGTAGCCTAATAATGTATAGCAATCTACGGTAGTTTGCTAGGTAAGAGGATTTTGCTAGTCCATCCATCCATCCATCCTTCTTCTATACCGCTTATCCTTCCTTCAGGGTCACGGGGAACCTGGAGCCTATCCCAGGGAGCATGGGGCACAAGGCGGGGTACACCCTGGACAGATTGGTGAATTGGTTAAACTGGTAGACCGCCCCTGTCGGCTGGTAACCACTATTAATACTACACTGTATACATTACGGAATTCTCCAAATAAAAAATAATAATACACAAGCTAGAAAATAACTTAACAATTGGCAAACATGGTCAGCTTGACCAGCACAGTTGGCCTGTATTTTGTCAGTTGGTAGCTAGTCAGACCAAGCTAGTCTTGTCAGCAGATTTGGCATCGTGATCGGTGGACCAATTGAACCGAGGCTACACTTTCAAACTAATGACTTTAGAAAGGATCATAAGAAAAAAAAAAGAAGACAGGGTCCGTCTGGTGGTTCACGGATTAGCTCAAAGTACTTCAAGTGTTCTTAAGATGACTGTAGTTACACACTGAGAGCTCTCACATATCATCAAAGGGAAGTAGAATTGTGTTTCATGCAAAAACTCTAGTAGTTTTCCATACTAATCAAATTAAAACAGTTCTGGGTAGAGGACTTCTGACTTTAATCATGAGAACTGATCCATACTTGGCACGGTTGAGGGTGAGGCGATCCATTTAAAGCACGTCATCACTGGGGTTATGGTTAAATGCATCCGGGACACTCTTACCGTATTGGCAGCCGTACGCCTCGAGCCGTAACCCGACTCTTCCATTGGGATTCCAGTCCAGAGGCAGCACACGGAGGAACTGAGCGAACACCGGCTGCTGGAGCTTGTAGGACACTACGCTGTCTGCGTTCGTGTTCCCTGAGAATACCTATGAAACACAGGATGAGGGAGGAATACTGAATATTAGACTTACAATACTGAAATCACGTCACTCCGACATACATGTTATTATGGATGGATCTGTAGATCATGACATTTGATGAGTGTTTACAAGATCATCACTAGGAGTAAAGAAAATGGCTGCTATGTAAAATAATTTGTAAATGTATTTCTCAGTTGAAGTCACAAGTTTTTTTTTACTTTTCATTGAACTCTCTTTCAGTGAACTGACTGATTGGATTTCTTGTGTTGAACACGTATTGCTACTTCTAAGTGCATTACATTAAGTGTAAGTGCTTTTCCCCCTGATGAAGTCCTGTGTTGAGGTGGAAGTGTGTTTTGGATTGTTGTCTTGCTGCGTGATGAAGTTCCTCCTGATTCATTTAGATGCATTTCTCTGTAAATATACAGAAAAAATGTTCCTGTAAACTTCTGAATTCATTCTGCTGCTCCATCATGAGTTCATCATCAATAAAGATCAGTGAGAATGTTCCAGAAGCAGCCATGCAAGCCCAAGCCATGACGCTACCTCCACCATGTTTCACAGATGAGCTCGTATGTTCTGGATCATGAGCAGATCCTTTCTTTCCCCACACTTTGACCTTTCCATCATTTTGGTAGAGGTTCATCTTGGTTCCAGAACTTTTGTGGATCATCTCTGTATTTCTTTTTGTGAATTCCAGTCTGGATTTCTGACTCTTACTGCTGATGAGTGGTTTACATCTTGTGGTACGGTCTCTATATTTCTGCTCTCAAAGTCTTCTTCTAACGGTGGATTGTGAGACCTTCCCCCTGCCCTGTGGAGGTTCTTGGTGATGTCACTGACTGTTGTTTTTCAGTTCTTCTTCACAGCTCTCACAATGTTCCTGTCATCAGCTGTTGTTGTTTTCCTTGGCCGATCCGTTCGGTGTCTGTTGCCCAGTACAGCAGTGTATTTCTTTTTCAGAATATTCCAAATTGTTGTATTGGCTAGGCCCAATCTTTGTGCAATGCCTCTGATTGATTTTCCCGCTTTTCTCAGCTCCAAAACTGCTTGCTTTTCTCCCATAGACAGCTCTCCGATCTTCATGTTGGTTTATCCTTTTTAACAACAAATGCCGTCTTTACAGGTGAAACTCAAGCCTAAAACCAAGAGTAGATGTTCAGAGCTCTTTATTGTTTAAGCAATCCCTCTAACAGGACACACCTGGGTAACAAGAAACACCTGTCAGTCACACGTTCCAAAATTGGGTGGTTTGGAACATTGCTATTTTCGAGGCTTTTAAACACATCTACATTTAAATACCAGGAAATAAAAGTTTAAATTTTAAAATCTCTCATCACGTTCATCTTTTGATCTCAAATACAAATGTCTTCAGTCTAAAGCAAAAAAAAAAAAAAAGAAGTAATTGGCCTTGTCGTTCCAATAGTTTCAGAAGGGCCTGTAGTTTGGCATTGCTAGGTTAATATAATGCTAGCTATCAAGAACTAGCATGTCTGATGACATCCCTACAAAGTCATTTAAGCAGCTTAATAAATGTGATTAAATGCACCATTTTAAGACTGCAGAACTTCCATTCGGCCAACAAAGAGTGAAGAAGCAGAAAGGATTTGGGAAGCTGCCAAGGAGTGTTCTGTTATAAAGAAAACATAAAAAATTTCCAAAGGAAATGTACTAAAATATTTCGTTTTCACTGACGACAACTGTTTAGATTCAATTTTTTGCAAACGTGAGTTAATGTTAATCATTTACAGTTTTACTGTAAATATGTTACTGACATGCTGCTGAATATATCTGGGATTTCACAGCAAAATATTAAAATGACTAAGACTAAGGGCCAGATGTATTGAGTTTTTTTCTCCCAATTTCAGGCATAATTAGTCTGCATTCTGCGCAAACAGAGAAATGGAAGGTGTTACTCATTATATAGTCTGTTTGATGTATCAAACCCAGGTGTAAATTAGCACCTTGCCTGTTGCTCGGAGCTTTATAGGCAGCGTTGTCAAGTGAATGGATTTCCCCCCGAACTTTGAAATGGCAGAACATTTTTTTTATAGATGTTTTAAAGATATTTGCAATTTGTGACATTTATGTGTAATAATATGAGATAATAAGATAATAATACGAGACTTTGCTTGTCAGTTGGTCTGCTGTTGTTGTATAGATCTGACCCGTGTCAAGAGCGCACACATCCAACTTTCTAACAAAGAAATTCTACACACGAGATCCTGACTTCTGCAACACTGCCAATTCTCTACATGTCAAATAAGCTAAGGAATACACTTACACACTATTATACGAAACTTATTGTGTACACAGCCATGTTTTCATTAAAACCTGGTAAACAAATGACATATCAGCTACATTATTTTTTTTTACCTTTTCTGACACAAGAGTCTTTATTTAATTAGAACACAATTTATAAAACCATATCTAAGTTCCTGAACTTGCATTTCCTCTCTAGTCTTGAGATTCTGACCGGCGGTCCTCGGGACAGTTTGCATGATTAACTATGGCCGCAATAATTTGAACATTAATGTCAGACTTGTTTTGCAGGTATACATACAGCAGGGGAAATAAGTGTTGGACGCGTCAACATTGTTTTCAGTAAATATATTTCCTATAAGGCTATTCACATGAAATTTTCACCAGACATCAGTATTAACTCAAGAAATCCGGAAATATAAAGAATTCACAACGTTTAAGTCCATAAATGAAGTTATGTGTAATACAGTGGAATGAGGTGAAAATTTCATGTGAATAACCTCAAAGGAAATATATTTACTGAAAAAAATGTTGACGCGTCCAATACTTATTTCCCCCGCTGTACATCTGTGTTTAAGAGTAAAAAGAAATCCAAATTAGTAGCCCAAAATGAAAATTGATGCCTACTAAATATTACGTTCTTTAGCCCAAAGGTGCTGCTTTTGCCCTTGATAGTAACGTACACAGAGGAGATTTGAATGCACCGAGCGGAATCAATAAGAGCTGCACTACTCGGCTGCACATTTCCACCATGAACGGTGGCCTGCGCATCCCTAATCACCTGTTGTATTAAAGGAAATCAATACAGGACAACTCAACTCAGCAAAAAGAATACCTGCTGACACTCGCCAGCTACAGTCTCGGTGGCCATTTACAGGAAAAGAGGAGGAAGTTGAGTGCGAAACTTTAATTTGTTTCTCGTGGTACTTGAATTTAGTGCCAATATGACTTTCCTAACACAGATTAATTCTAGGCTAAGTAGCATTTTCAGTGCCTTTGAAGGGATCAGGCCTCTGGTGAATCGGAGCGTAAAGCCGAGCAAATTGTGCACTTTCCTGCCCACGAAGCCCATGAAGGAGCATCTCATTTGCTTTAAAGTGCTCTTCTGAAATGCGCCAGGAGCCAAGGTGCAAATCCTTGTAGCATTAGCCGTGACATGCTTTCTCCTCATAGAAGAGACACACAAGGGAAAAGCTCTTCCTAAGCTCAAGGCTCCTCTTCATTTAAAACTGAGAACAGGAGTTATCTCTCTCTAGGCAGCATCAGAGTCTGTTGTGATTGACAGCAAAAACGAGACTCGGTTAAACACGTGCCTGGAGAATTCCTACAAATGCTGCCCACTTAAGCCCAGGTGCACTGGCTTTTTTCTGCCGTGTAACTACGGGATCAAGACAAGATTGAAAACTAGATTCAGCCCCGTGTAATTTAATAGCAGAACGAACTGTAACTGCTGTACGACCGGAGCAACCCAAAAACCAGAAACAAACAAACAAACTGTTATTTAAAGGAGTTTGAGTGCAAGAGACACTTTAAACTCATTTGTGTAAATGAGATATTGTTTACATGGTCTTTAGTGAGTACAGCAACGTGCAAAGGTCAGGATTGGACTACTTACCCCAATGCTGTCCTCCTGTCGATACTGTCTCCAGTTATGGCCTGTGTCACTAAACATGAGAAGGTACTGAGTTACCCAGTCTGAACTGCCGTATCTGCCCTGGGTAGCGACAGCTGTGACCTCAGTCCTCTCCCCAAGATTGATCTCCAACCACTGATACTTATTGGAGTTGAGTGGTGACCATCCACCTGCCCCTGTTGGAAAGATATGCATTGCTTAGCTTGCTAAAGATAAATATAACCACAAACCTATTACAAAACAACAGTTTAAACCCTTTACTTTAAGCTTTGAACCATTTAAAAAAATAATTTTTACCCAAAGGGGAATAATTAGATTGGAGCATCTGGTGTAAAGGAGCTAGCAAAGTCTTTCAGATATAAAAAGACCTCAACATAAGGTTTGATTATTTGCTGTTAAAAACATCTACGGCTTCAAGCAGATTATTTTGAAACTGTTGAACCAAGCGCAACAGCACCACCAGTGGTCATAAGACAAACACACAGCAGCGTATGAAGAAGTGAGGCTGGGGCTGATTTCCTTTCAGCCCAGACTGTAGAATTATGCAGCCTATCAGTGACAGTTGTGCCAGATGTTTACACCTCTTCAGTAATAAACTTGAACGCGGTGGATTATTTACGATCACCATTTTTCCCACAAAATGCCTTTGAAAGAGAAACTTAAGAGTAGATAGACTAATCGCAAATTGTTCAATCAAATACAAATTACACTAAAGGACAAATGACAGAGCTGCAAGTTTTATTTCTTGGTCCGAATGAAAGGGTTCAAACATTTCCGTATGCTAGGTTTAATCCTCGGAGCAAGCACAGCACGACCTCAGTGAAGAAAAGAAAAAAGAACCCATGAAAGCTGTCTATCTGCCTATAAGTAAGTATATGTGTGTGCATGTGTGTGGTAATGGTAATGGTTTGCTCCACATAATTCTTATTATAGTATCTCTAAGACCTTGAGCTACTAGATTTAGATTTTAGATATTAGATTTTAGTGCTCCCATCTAATATCACAGCCAGCCATCACAGATTTATATCGCTAATAATGAGGTGAACAACTGAATTGCGATAAAAAATTCAATAAGACAGTCCTTCCATTGCTAAGCACTGAACAGAATATTAAACGTACACAGAAAAAGTCCACGTCCAGTGAGGTCCTCAACGAAAATTAAACAGTACGGTGGGAAGAGGATCCGTCTTGTTATACGCCTCTCATCCTAAGAGCTAGAACGCACAGAGAGAAGCCGAACAGATTGCATTAGGCGCAGTTCATATCTCATGGCGATCTATCAGGGGATGGTGTTGAGAGGAAACAATTTCTCCAGCTCCCCCTAGGTGTTTTGCGTGAAAATTGTGAAGCAGTCTTTTAACAGATGATTAAGAAGCAGCACGATTAAGATTTAATCAACATATTTCATTAAGAGGCAAGCTGTTATGCAGTCATCATGTGCCAGGTTGTTATTCACCTCTGGTGTGTATTTGTGTTCACGCAGATAAATGTAGCATTTCATAAAAGATGAAATATGACATGTGACAGCGTGATGAAATATAGTCTTCCCCATCAGAACGCTTTTACTGTGTGCATTTAAAATGAGCTGAGTCCCATCAGTGTTCATTGTCCTGCAGGTTTTCCTTCACTGAGCTTCATTGGTATTCTAAATCCATCAGGGCTCAGTGTATTAAGAGAGTCCATTTCCCTATAGGACTTTTTAAATCCTGCCCTGAAAGGGACAGGCTTCTCTGGTCCTGCTGATTTTAACACAACCCGGAGTGTCCTGTTCACACCTGCTGTTAGTGAAGAGCGGAATTTCACTGGGATCTGTGGAAGAAAATGCGTCATTGTTGCATAGAGATGTGCTGATAATCACTTAACAAAAACTGATGTTTAGCACACATGATGATGCGATTTCGCCACTGCGGACACTGTAACACCGTCACCATTCCTGTCCACCATTCCATTCGAAGCAGGGAGCAATGTTGGGTAAGATTTGCTTAAGATCTGATTCACAATGCTGACTAAAAGAATGCGGCTGAATTTGAATGAAGTTTGTCATTCAGACATCAGTCAAGACAGAAGCGTAAGTTTATGTACGTTCCCGGTCCTATCGTTTTCCTGTTCTGTCTATTTATGATAATTAAATATAGACTGTGTCATAAACTTGGCAGCAAAGGTCAATCAAGTAGTTAACATGCTGTTTTAGCTCTCTCTTCTGAACAGGAGCTAATCCATTTTATCGAGTCATGATATCAACGCATGAACAATGAAAAGAACAGAGCCGTACAAACGCTATGATTTCTCTGCCAGAAGACAGCCAAGCATAGCAAGACGGCCAGGAAACCACAGGGGAGAACATAACCACATGGTACATTCTGCCTCCTAAATCATGCTGAAATGAAGAGATGCTGGCAAACTCAGATGCTTCGAGGTGGTGAAAATGTGAGAACTATAACTCTTCTGCTGTATCCAGAGTAGCCCAAAGGAGTAACACATTAGAAATTGAGAGACAGATGGATTGAGAAGTATCAAGCTGAGCAGCTGCAGAAAGCATGGGTAAGTGCTAATTTTTTTCTGACCCAAGTCCACAGAAAGTTCAACACCATTTAACTTTTCACCGATGGTCAACCATAAGCAAAACACTATTGTCCACTACCTAATTCTACAGATGCTCTTGACCAATCCAGCCCACTCCAACATACTTGTCCAATCCCACCTGCTTACTAAGACACTCTTAACCAATCCCACCTGTATACGAAGACACTCTCAACCAATCCCACCTGCTTATGAAGACACTCTTAACCAATCCCACCTGTATACGAAGACACTCTTAACCAATCCCACCTGCTTATGAAGACACTCTTAACCAATCCCACCTGTTTCCGCACACACTCTCGACCAGTCCCCCCACCTACAAGCTCTTGACCAATCCCACCAGTTTTTGCATATGCTCTTGACTAATCCCACCTGCATCGGAGACATGCTTGACCAATCTCATCTGCTTCCATGCACAATCTTGACCAGTCCCTGCACCTACATCCACTTGACCAATCCCAGCTGCTTCCACAGATACTCTTGACTGATCTCACCCACTTCCGCAGACATGCTTGATCAATCCCACCTACTGTACAGCCACAGATACTCTCGTCTAATCCCTTGCACTTCTGAGACCCTCTTGACCGATCCCACCCACCCAATTATTTTTGGTGTATTCGACGCAGGTCTGCATAGTTTGATCATTTGGTACAAACAATGGGAGTTAGAATCTCACAAGCTGTGAGAGTATTATTAGTATTTACTGAATAATATGCTTTAATACCTAAATTATAAGCCAGGGTTGAGTATTGTCCACCTCTGAATCTGATTTACTTTAATCAAAACAATTCAATCTATACTACTGGTTTCTAAGACCGCAGCTGAGTTAATTCAACCAGAAACGCACTGCAGACAGTAGGTAATTTATGCTGATCTATCATTTTAACAGTTAAAACATGCGAGACCTGACAAGTCCATTAATCACGCAGTTGATTTGCATATGGCACAGATCTCACTGCCATGTCCTTCCGCCTAACACCAGCCCTTATCAGGATGCGACGCTCATTCACAGTTCGCTGTTTATACTGGTTAGATTATATTTATGGTGGAATAACAAGGTTGTTTTGGCATTTAGGACAGCACCGAAAGGCCAATCATAATACTTTGCTCGCAGATGCTACCGCTGACACTGAAACGAGGGGGAGAGCAAACACATTGACCTTTGCTCGTTATTAAGAGACGAGTAGATAGTGGGAAAAGGAGGGGGAAGACACAGGAGCTTCAGAAGAGTAAACAGAAATGCAGAGCCTCGAGCTTTTAAAATTCAGCATCAGCATCCTAGCTAGAGAAAGTGCAGTCACCCTTGTCTTAAAACCTGACAAGGAACTGTGCGTCATCCTCCAAGGATCTGTACTCTTACAGACCGTAGGTTCAAATTTTCAGACAGATGGTTGCTCCCAATTTAGTTGACGCTTTGGAATTTGTTCACATGTTCCCGTTTTTCAACTCGTAACCTGCAATGCTGACAGCTAAATTTGACAATGATTAGAACCGATCCCACTCACTCCCGGAGACACTTTATACCAATCCTATCCATTTCTGCAGATGCTCTTGACCAACTACACCTGCTTCCATGGACGTTCTTCACCAATCCTACATCGACCTTGATTATTTGATCATATTAAAACTTTAATTCTGTTAAATTGCCTGATTTTTTATGTTCCAAAGTATGACTCTTTACACACCAAAGACTGGGCAATTGGGCCTTAATATTTATAAAATATCTGACCGTAGTCATATTTATATGTAGTATTGAAAACCTGACTCAGAGCTACAACTAGAGCTTTCAGTACTTGTCACTAACTGGAGCCTACATTCCCATTAAGTGCTCATTTGACTGACATCGCAAACAACCAACCACAGAGCTTTAAATAACCCCTTGGCAAACACACAAGGATATACCGTTCTCTTGCCACTGGTTCAAAACTGTGTTCTGGGGTGACTCTGGAAAAGACAGAGAGCCATGAACTCCAGGGAGTAAATTTTAACCCAAGTTTATGATGTCACTGTGTATTAGGATTGATTTACAGACACTGTATGTGATGTAACTGCACAGCCAGTCACTAAAACGCCTAGCATCTGCAATGATGCAATACAGAGGCCATACTTCTGTGCATCTTCTGTAGACACTTACAACCGCCCACATCGTCTGCAAATAACTGATTTAATGACAATATATACAATATTCTTACTTTTTCCAGTCACTAAATGTGACTTCATGCTAGTGAGTGATGGAATTTGTAAAAATTAAGACAGCTAACTATGTCCCTCACTCCTTATTGGCTGAGGAGAACTCATGAAAAACGGGAATGGAAAAGATATATAAGTAGATTGGGATTTTGCTAAAGCGCACAAACCCAAGCTACAGGAATCCTGTAGGATTTAAATTTTTCTGCAGGATGTTTGCCACGTTGAGAAACCGAGCAGGATATTCCTCTAGGTTTTAGAACGGAGCCTTCAGTACAACAGAAACATGCAGGAATTTACAGCTCACTTGCTGCACAAGGGGACATCTCCTGCAGGATTTTATCATTCCTGAAGGACTGCTGCACACCTCCTGCGGAAACAACATCAAGTTCCCGAGAACGTAAACTATCCTGCAGGACAACTTCTTATTTCCTGTAAATGAAAAAAAAAATCTGTGTGTAATAGCAAAAAAAAAAAAAATGGAAGGAATGAACTGGTCGTGTAAATGACTCAATGAGTCACTGAGAACGCACAAAAAGATGAACTGGAGTAACAACTTAGAGTAATTTACAGAAAGGGACAGCAAATGAATCTTCTTGGAGAGAAGAGTCGATTCACTGAGATGACGCGACTCTTCGGTACGGTAGTGTCACAGGTATTCGAATTCACAAATTCAACTGTCACCAACTGTCGTGTGTCTGTAGAGGTATAGTCCCACATTTATGGAATAATTTCTTTCATCGTTATGTACTAAATTACTGTTCCGTTATGTATTTGTGACAAAGCGTAATGTTAGCTCGCTTACCAGTAAACACGGCTAATTTTATTATTTACACACACAAAAAAAATTCTTACCTTTTCTTAATTCTGTTTTCTTTTCTTTCTTTTTATTTTTTGCACCCCGGCTTGGACACTTTACAGATTGCATCAGTCATCTTGTGACACAATTTCAGTAAATAAAATAATACATTTGTGAAAATACTTTGCTTTTGTTTTTACCTTCATAGCATTCCTGCAGGGATTTCGACAGGAACATGAGCCGGAAACCCTGTAGGATATCTGCACGGTATTCCTGCAGAATTCCTGTGTTTCGTTTTTTTGTTTTGCTTTGTTAGTGTTTTTGTAAGGGAAGACGTAAGTGTAGAATGCTTGCTTCATTGGTTTTCACTAATGTTGCTAACAAGTAAGAGAAACTGGCTTAGCTGCGAGTTTAGCATGGTGCGAAAGCGTATGTAAGTTCTCACGTGTCGAGTCGTTCATTATCGTATATTCGCATTGCCAAACAGTTCTCCAAAATAGTTCCATGTCGTGCAACTTTCTCAATAAGTTTCTCAAAATTCAACACAGAAGTTGGGCTTGTGTTGGGCTTTCGTTACGACATTAGCTAGTATGTGCACTTAGCAAAAATGTTGCCTAACACTGCAGTAAAGCAGTTTCTCTATTACCAAGAGACCGAATGGCGATGTTTCTCTGTTTTGCTTGTTTTTTTTCTGATGAAGTTGAATCACTATTAAATCTCCTGAGAACTTCTAAGCAAAGATCGCTCCCCAAGCTACATTAACCTCGTAGTTACAGTGCAAAAGTAGAAAAGCAAACATTGGACAATAAATTTCCATTAAGGGGGCAATATGACCATTTACACTCGTCCTTTAAATAGCAATTAAGGTGCATTAACTGTGTTGAAAATGAGCTTCATCACTTCTGTGCTAAAAAAAATATATATAATAAAGTCTTGGTTTTGTGGTATCCTTCTCTGACCAGAGTGTCCGGAAGCTGCTCCGCCGGGTGAGCAGTGCAATTAGGGTTAATGACGGGTCATGGATGAGGGCAGCTGAGCAATGGTCCCATGACCCTTTAGTCATCCACGTTGCCATATTTTGTCACCTGATCCCACACACGCAAACCAGCACTGACATTTAATCTCTAAGCTGGTGAGAAATGGACAAAGATCAATTTGTGGCGGCAAATCACCCGACCCTGTGGCCCATGTCGGCCCACTTTGGAGTGGACTTGATAAATGTGCAGGGACGTCTCATTCGAAAAATGTTCAAATAAAAGATTTGAGGGAATTGCAGTCATCTGAAATATATGTTGCACTCCAGAAGGCATGTTAAACAAGCATTGTCATATTATTCAAAATTGCACGAGAAGCACACATTAAAAAAAAAAAAGAAAGAGAGAGAGAGAGAGAGAGAGAGGGAGAGAGAGAAGTGTTTTTGCTTATTACCCTTTTACAGAAGCTGGTAAATCATCCTTGACGAAAGCCTGGCATGGCAAACAGGGTTCTCATAAAGAGCAGATGCGTTTCTAATGAACTGGCCGTGCACTCATCAATAATTCACCACTTTTCCACCTGCACAAGCTTGAGAACAGAAAAGCGGAATTCTCTAATACTGGAGAAACATTTTAACACTGCGATGCATTGGGTTAGCGCTTTAGCAAAGTAAAAACGATTCTCTGATTTGTTTATTTTTTTTTAATCGTTCATTTCTTTCTATCAAAAATAAAAAAGTAGGCGTGAAGCCACACTGAGGTTGATAAGATATATTGTATTTTTATTAATAAACACCAACATTAAAATAAAAAGATAAAATACCCAGAGACAAATGAATATTTGATCTGCTAGTTGGAAGAGCCATTAACGCGAAGGCGAGCTCGATTGCTGGAGGTGTTACGCTACAGAAATGATGATCATAGTGAGTCACTGTGATTTTCCTCAGATGATGTTAATGAATGTAAATTTAGCTAATGACTAAATACAGCTAAGGGCTGAACAACTGTGAAGCGGGAAGCGTCGCCACCTCACAGCTCCAGGGTCCCCGGTTCGATCCTGAGCTATCGATTTGGTTGGTCAACTGGCAACTCTAAATTACCCCTAGGTGTGAATATGGTGTTCATGGGTTCTATTCCAGGTTGTATTCCTGCCTCACATCCAGTGGTCCCAGGAGACGCTCCAGATCAACCATGACCCTGAACAGGATAAAGCGCTTAGTAATGACAGGGAAAATGGCTTATAGTCTGACCCTGCTCTGCTCTATCAATCCTTGCACTTCTCTGAGCTGTCTATCAGACACTGTTTTTCTTAATGGAAAAAAGATAAAATGCTGGTATATCCTGCGACAAGACAACAATCCAGAATAAGCCACACTGAAAAGGACGTCATGTGATCTTTTCAGAGGATATGAACAAGGTTGGACTGTGATGCAAAAACAAAGGATAGGCACGCATTATTATATCAAATTAAGTGGAAGAACAACTCTGTATAGTTGTTTCCCCTATTATTAATATAATCACATATTAAACACTCTACATGTTGCATTTTGTCCTAAGGGTGCACAAACTTTTGCAGTTGGCAGTAATGATTTTGGGACAAAAATTGTTTTAAAAAAAATAAATTAAAAATATGATCTATCAGGTAATCTGGCTGTTAGGATTGGTAATCTATGGTAATCTCTGGTAATCTATGGTATTCTACCACCAGGGGGTGTAATGAAAATTACTTAAAAATTGCATCACCTCTAAAAAGGAATTTTCTTCACTGTACCTGACATCTTCTTTTTTTTTTTTTGTATGACAATTAAGCTCACTAGAATTAAGCAGCATGGGCTGAAGGAACACTAGAGTATGGAGTATACCCAATTCAGGACAATTATCTCTACAGGGGTCACTAAAAAAGAGGGATTCTGATTAAAAGATAATTTCATTTCAAAATTCAATCTTATTGCTCAGTCCATTTCCATATTTCAGTCACCTCAGTATCATTCAGTCACAGGCCATAGATATAATCATTTTAAATGTTAAACAGCATTTGCTAACAGCCATGTGAAAGCAGAGAGCGATGTCTGTGATGTCATGTCAGCATCATCATGTCAGAGGTGTAAACCCAGCACAGGGTTTAAACGAGAGATTGGCGATCTCATTTAGTACAACTGGTGAAGAGGAAGAAGAAGAAGAAGAGGATAAAATATTTTCATTATTAAAACGTGTTAAGTCTATATTTACATTGAATCATTGGGCTGACACTCTTAACCAACTGTGACTGAAATCATTTTCCAAGTGAGGAATGAAAATGGGGAACCATTACTAAGGAAGTCTCTCCAAATTTGACGAAAGGACAAGGTGAAAACTTACAGAGAGACTTAGAGCAACATTAAAGGGCTTACAGGTCACGCCCTGCACGTGACAACAAGCTCTTGTATTCTTCACATGTCTGGGCTATGAGCTATGAGCTAAGGGTGGCTAGACGGAAGCCCACCTATATCATCCCAGACCATGTGGCAAATGTGTCATGATCTGTTAAAACCAATGTAGAACTTTAGGGGCATGAATCTAAAAAACATGTTTGATGCAAAAACAAGAAAAGGTTTCCACCCAAATAGCACCATACCCTTGGTGAAACGTGGTGGTGGCAGCATCATACTATGGAGATGCTTCTTTTCAGCTAGGACTGGGGCTCTTGTCAAGACAGAGGGAATCATGGGTAGCTCCAAATACCAATCTATTTTGGCAAAAAATCTGTAGGCCTCTGTTAGACATCTGAAGATGAAGAAAAATTTCATCTTCCAGCATGACAGTGACCCAAAGTTGACACAAATCCAAGTCA
This sequence comes from Ictalurus punctatus, assembly GCF_001660625.3. NCBI lineage: Eukaryota > Metazoa > Chordata > Actinopteri > Siluriformes > Ictaluridae > Ictalurus > Ictalurus punctatus. The sequence goes on from NC_030431.2 coordinate 474,573, forward strand.
CTAAAGAAATGGCTTCAGAAGAAGAAGATCAAGATGGAAACCCTGTGGAATGATTGAAGAGGGCTGTGTACAGGACAGATATGTGCTCAGTTGGCAGACTTTTACTGCCACTTTTACAGAACTCAGGGCACCGGGCGGGGGACACACTTGGATGGGGCGCTAGCCCATCGCAGGGCACAATCACACACCCATTCACACACTATGGACAATCTGGAAACACAAATCAACCTACAAATGCATGTGTTTGGACTGGGGGAGGAAACCGAAATACCCAGAGGAAAGCCCTGAGGCGAGATTCGAATCCCCAACCACGGAGACGTGAGGCGAACATGCTAACCGCTAAAATCAATAAACCACTGACACTCAAAGGCAAGAGGAGGGTTTCTGATTAATACCAAAAAAAATCATTATTTGTTTTCACTTGTAAAGATCTTCCTAACATGAAACCTCTTTGTTGACATCACCTCGGAATAATGCATGTTAACCCCAAACCCCTACAAACCTCTAAAACAGTCAAACCAAGGTCATTATCAAATCAGTGCCTATTGTGAGGAGGACCCACAAATCCCTAAAAGACCTTCATGACATTTCTGTAACATGGACACCAAATATGAAATGAAGATGAATCTCAAATATGAAATGAATCTCCTCGAAGGTTTTTAATAGCACCAACATTAAAACTGACTTTTACTGCTTAATTTTTGCAGAGAGATGAAATCAAATGTCAAGGCTCTTCTAATCAAACCGCTCCTGATATTTTCCACTCAGCTGCTTAAGTGAGTAAGCAAACAAACCTTTTGGTGGTCTAACAGTAGAAGGAACACAAGTTATTAAACAGTTAGATAATGAGGAGGTCTGATGATGGCAGTAATAACTCTGAGCAGGTCTGCAGAATTACGACAAGAGGCCGTAATGAGGACAGGCCTGCTTGTTTATCCTGCAGATAAATCCGAGTTTACTGGCTCAGACTGGCTTTTAAAAGACGCACTCATGTACAGTCATCTCCTGCGTAAAGATTTTTTTTTTAATTGGTTACTTAACAATTTTGGAAGGAGTCTACAGTGTCATTGCTTTTGTAACAGTCACAGATAAAGCAGTATCTTTCCATCTTGTAGTATAGTAGCGTGTTTAGTAGTGTTTAGTAGATTAACTGGCAATTCAGTAGAGTATTTACTCAAGTATTTCGTATTATTTGGTAGAGTATTTGGTAGCATATGTTGTAGTATTTGGTATATTTGTATTTTTTTTAAAGAATTTACAGAGGAGTATGTATTAGCATTTTGGAGTGGTTAGTAAAGTAGGTATGTATTTAGGAGAATATTTTGTATTATTTAGTGGAGTATTTTGTAATATTTGGTGGAATATTTAGCAGTCTTTAATGGCATTTTGTAAAGTATTTCAGAGTATTTGGTAGAATATTTAGTATTTCGTATTACTTAGCATTAGTAGTAGTATTCAGTAGAGTATTTAGTAGCCTTTAATGGTATCTAGTAAAGTATTTAGGAGTATTTGGTATAGTGTTTATTAGAGTATTTAGCGGCATTTTGTAGAGTATTCCTTGGATTTGGGAAAGTATTTACTAGGACGTGGTAGAGTATTTTGTAGTATTCTATAGAATATTTAGTAGAGTATTTCATAGCATTTTGTAAAGTATTTAATATTACTTTGTAGAATATTTACCGGCATTAACTTACTTAATGAATCTATTCATATTTTAGATGCCATTTATTTATATTTTAGATGACATATTATTGGATGTTTGTACTTGTTAAGACAAACTCATTTCTACGTGGAAACAAATTCGGACACGTCTGATTCTCAACCAGTTTTTTTCTAAATATCACAAAATATTTATTATAATTTTTTCATATTGCTCCGGAGCAACAATTTTTGTTCTCTGGATAGTTTTATAAAGGATTTTTTGTTTTGTTTTGTTTTGTTTTTATTGTTCAATTCATGCTTGCAGAATGCCTAGAGCAATGCTGGAAATCTTCCTTTTAAGGGAATTTATAGGAAAGAAACTGATTTCTGATGAAAAGTAGTTCCCCAGGAACAGTATGGTCACTGGCCTAGAGTTTAGTGATGCATTAGCAGAAGCCTAAAGCCAGGAAGTACACGGGTAAGGAGGAAAAGGTGGCTGTTTCCTTTTTGTTTTTTCACATCCAGGCTGCAGCGGCATTGCAGAGACCTGCCTTTGAAGTGTGCTGCGCTTCATCCCTTGGAGAGCTGTGTGTGTGTGTGTGTGTGTGTGTGTGTGTGAGTGTGTGCGCTAGTAAGAAAATAAGAATAGAGCTCACTACCCAGAACCACAAATCGACCTGTTCGAAGAGACCCTGAAATAAATCCAGATCCTTTTAAAGGACGGCGTCCGTAGGCAAAAATAATTACGCCTCCCTCCCACCCGAGTCAGTGACATTTTCAGAATTTCTGACGTGCATGTCAAAACATGTATACATAATGCAATTATGGCCTGGGTGATGGAAAATGAGCCCACTGAGTCCGTGTATTATCCTACACTAACGCAGAGAGTGTGTGGCGTCATTACTGCTATTCAGCAGATGCCTGTACACCTCGCTGCAGTGTTTGATAATAAGGGAGTCGTATTGACTGGGAGACATTAAACATCTCGGTGCAAATGGACTAAAACAATAAACACACAATTTCAAGGTACTCTCTAAGTGCAGCTCAAAATTATCGTTAACAAGGCACTGAGCAGTGAGCGATATGCGTGCAATGACATCCTTTTCTTTCTTGTACACAGAATGTTAACAAAACATGGACTTTGTTCAGCATAAGGTTGAGTTTGGTAAGGTATGTATTGAGTCTACAGTCTGGACTAGAAAGAAATCAGCCCCAGCCTCTTCTTTATACCATTCGGACTGCTGTTTATTGTTTTTAATGACCACTGGTGGCGCTGTTGAGCTTGGCTCTACAAAAGTCCAAAAATAATACGCTTAAAGATTTCAAGAAATTCAAACAGTCTGATGATGGCGCATCGCATAATGCCTCCAACGCGTTCAGTCAGAGATTTCAAATCGAACTCTACAGGATTCCAGTTGCAACCTGATTTCATGGTGAAACATTCACAGGTCTGTGTAACACATGACGCAATCCGCTCAACTCAAGAAGGTGAAGTGTGTCAGGCTCCCATCTTGTCCTCTGGACACTCTATTAGCAAGTGAGAAGATTGAACGAGAAGAACGCGGATAATAAACAGGTGTCGATTAGAAAGGAAAGGCAACCTTGGGCAAATTCCGGCGTCGGTTCAGAGGCTTCGGATAAACGACAAAATGTTCCAAACACACAATCGTTCACCATGACTGACTGCTAGGAAGCTGTCAAACTGACCTGCATGACTGAAACGCTTTGCAATGGACCTGAAAGTGCACCATTAATATCCAGAGTTACACAGAACACCGTACTCACCGTCTCTCCTGTTGAGTTTGGCATAGCCGGGTCCGTGGCTGTTGGACAGCTGGGATGAACTCCTGAAGGCTGATTGCGGGAGATGGGACACCAGTGGACTGTCACAGTCATCTGAGATGAGATTAAAAGACGTTAGTAATAAGCAATAAGTACACGATAAAAATTTCACTGCGAAAGCTGGTCAGCATTTGGACAAAACAACCCCAATGGCTTTACAGAACTTTACAGAACAAAAATCCACAATGAATAACTTGCATTTTAATGTAAGTTCTAATTTAAAGTTCTATTTTCACTTGGGTTAATATTTTCCTCCGTCACCCACAATGCCGTTAGACTCCCTGCCGAAAGTGGAACCAGTGGGATTTACGCTGCGTCCGACTCGAGGTTCTGACTCCTAATAACTCCTGACCTGTGAGCAGGAAAACCCCAAAGAAAACTCTCAACTCAGGAACTTGGGATGGTCTACGTAACTCCTCAAAGTTCTTCAGAGTTCAGAAAAAAAATCAACAAATCAACATGGCTGCTCACAGCATCAGCACCGAACCAAGTAGCACATCTTATAATGAAATAACTTACACTGTATATACAAGTCTTTGCTTTAGCTCGGTTAACATACAGACATATTCACCTGTTAAATCTATAACACTGACAACTCTCCTGAGAAAAAATCCCCAAACAATACAAACCATCACAGAAATTTTACCCAGATGAGGATGGGTTCCCTTCTGAGTCGGTTCCTCTCAAGGTTTCTTCCTCTCAAAACAACTTAGGGAGTTTTTCCTTGCCACCGTCGCCACTCAGTGGCTTGCTCAGTTGGGATAAATTCGCACCTTTAATATCTGTACACCGTGTTGATATTTCTGTAAAGCTGCTTTGAGACAATGTCTATTGTAAAAAGCGCTGTACAAGTAAAATTGAATTGAATTGAATTGAATGAATGGTTTCTACTATAAATACCATTACAAACCATCAGCTAACCATTAAAACCATGAACATTACTATTATTGATCCTTAATGATATCCACTAGACATAACATACCACCAATAGAAGGCAACAAATTACCAGTAGAGACCCACAGGGACCATTAGAGTTTCCATTTAAACCATTACAATTCCCATTATAATCAATAAACCCATTACAGATTCTATGAGGGTTTCTATTGTCTTTCCCTCAGGGTATACGGATCGCTTTTTCTTCAAACGAGGAAACTATACATCACTCCTCACAGTTAGCTGGCTAGTTTGATACTAACAATAGACAAGCATGGTGGAATCCAAGGTTCCCCCCACAGTTTATAGCTGAAATGCACGGAGGTTGAAAAGGATGTTATTCCAAACCCTGACTTCCCACTTCCAAGGTAATGCAGCATCAACCCTGGCTCCATCTAAACACAGTGATGCAGCGGCGCTTTAGTCTGTCCGGCTTTCTCACCTTCTCACCTGTACACTCTGCTCACACAGATCAGCTTCTAAAGCTTTTACTTTCCTGCTAACACCACCGTCAACACCGTTACGCTAGTTCACTCTTAGATCACTAACTAGCCGCGTCTCTGCTGCAACTTCGAGGCCAATGTTTGCAATGTCTTCACTATTTCAATGCAGTGGATTTCTCATTAACGAGATACTGTACGGTGGAAACCGGTGAGTGAGAAAAGAAGCTCTTGAGCGTTTGCTTTTCAGTGCTAATAGCAAAATATTTCCATTATAACGGGTGTTTGAGAATGTCAAAACCTGTAAAAGAGCATTGCACCTGTGCTAACCTGTGAAACCTGCGCTGCACACAAACACTACCTTCTCACAGGAAGAACAAATATACAGCACCAAAAAATTAGCAACAAAAACTCTAAATATCACCACCGACCACATGTTTCCGAGTGGTATTTTCCTTTAACGCAGCTTGTTATCCAAACCCAATTACAAAACACTAAACTAGACACACATTTGAAGGGTACTCGATAGCAGTCAGTTGTGAAATTCAATCCTGTAGCATGAATAGCATCCCTGATTAGATCTGAATACCCATGATTTGAACAATACTATGCAGTCATTTATGCACTAATTAGCATAATCCCACTATTTTAATGCCAGAAGACCCCTGTCATTTAGGGGGTAATATTCCTCTAATTACACCTGTTTCACATCTCTGTCATTAAAGTAAGACCACATCAGTGTGGTCTTTAAAAACCATGTGGAGCTTCAGTAACTATTAAAAGCTAATGGCTGATTAAGACAATTCCCTTGATATACTGTAATATTACCTGTCTGACCTGTTATAATGCTAATAATTAAGTAATAATGCTTAATCTTATTAGCTTTTTAAACTGTAGCGAAATATTTCACTAGCATTGTTAGCATCTATAAAGGAACAGATAATGCAGTAAATGGGATTTTGCTAATCAGCCACCGTGAGCTTTTATTAATCATGAGCCACACAAGACTATTCAACTATGTGGAACTGTAATGAAATAATTCACCCCTATATTTTAGAACGAATATACTACAGTCGTGTGAAAATATAAGTACACCCCATGGAAATTGCTGGCTTTTTTTTTTAATTTTTTTTTTTTTTTACATATTTGGACGAGAATCTTTGAAACAGTGCCTATTAATGAAGGTGATATAGTTGAACAAAACCAGAAGGAAAATGAGCTTTTTCAATCAACAGAAATTCAACAAAAATATCAACAGATGTGATATTCCTCTGTGGAAAAAGTACACCCTTGGCCTCAGAAGCTAGTATTGTCCCCTTTAGTAGAAATAACTTTGTATAATTGTCCTCGAGTCTCTGACATCGGCTTGCTGGAATTTTTGACCGCTCTTCCATGCAATATTCTTTCAGTTGCAAGATGTTTGAGGTTTTTCTTGCATGTTCTGCCCATTTCAAATCCCTTCACAGCATTTCAATGGGATTCAAATCCGGGCTTTGACTCGGCCGTTCCATAACCTTCCATTTCTTCTTTTTGAGCCGTGCCTTGGTGGATTTGCTCGTGTTCTTAGGATCGTTATCCTGTCGAAAGGTCCACTTTCAGTTAAACTTCAACTTTCAGACAGATGTCCTCACGTTATCTTCAAGCACTCTTTGATAAGATGCAGAATTCATAGGTGAATCAATGAATGCAAGCTGTTCAGTCCCTGAGGCAGAGAAGCAACCCCAATCCACAACATTTCCACCACCGTGCTTCACAGTTGGTATGAGGTGCTTCTCCTGAAAAGCTGTCTTTGGTCTACACCAAACATGTCTGCTGTTACTTTGACCAAACAACTCTATCTTTGATTTGTCTGTCCAGAGAACATTATTCCAAAAGGCCTGGTCTTTACCTACATGCTCGTCGGCAAACTGTAGTCTTACAAAGGCTTTTTCCTGACACGCCTCCCATGCAGGTCAAATCTGTGCAATCTCTTTCTGACTGTAGTAGCAGGCACTCTGACACCAACAGCTGCAAGACCTACTAGCAGACCCTGTAATTAAATTTTGGGGTTCTCGGAGACCTCTTTTTGTTTCAGACGGTCTGCTCTTGGGCTGAATTTGCTGGGACGTTCAGTCCTGGACAAATTGGCAGTCGTTTGAAAATCTGCACCATGTGTAGATGATTTTCCTTACAGTGGAATGATGTATTTCAAATAATTTGCCTAATAGGCATCCACAACCTTTGTTCTGAAGGCCTTAGAGAACTCTTTAGATCTTGGGATGATGACACCAGACACCTCAATAGCAAAGGGAACCCCAGACACTACATGTGAGCGGTTTAAACAAGACAGGTTCCACCTGCACTCCCTAAGCAGGTACTGTGCGGCTGATGAGCACAATGCTAACTGACCCCTTAAAAAGAATGCAGTGCTAGAATTAAAGGGTGAAATATCGCATGAGATAAATAGATAACTGATAAATGTACAGTGATAACGGTGCATCAAAATGCTAATGTAGAGTTGGTAAGTAATAAAAGCTGATGGTAGATAAAAAGCTTATTAGCGTAACACCAATGATTTAAAGCTAGCTGATCCCTTAATCCTAAAATACTGTCTATTTACAGTCCTCCGCTAACTGAATCACTCATAACTATACTCCTGTTTCTCCTGAAAAGTCTCAGCCATTAAAGTAATACAATAGGGTTCAAACCAGAGGTGGACGATTTGCTGGCTTGGGCATCTGGGACAAGCAAATTACGTACCAGTTTTTCAGAAAAGCCTCTACTGACTTTATATGTATCATGTTCCAATTGGTGTGTGTATATATATATATATATATATATATATATATATATATATATATATATATATATATATATATATATATAATTTGGTGGGGTAAAGCACCCCAGAGTTTCTACATTTTTATACTGAACTCCACGCACAAGCAGAGGACATGGTCCGGTATTTAGTAGGAAATCTTTTAAAAATTATTATTATTATTATTATTATTATTATTATTATTATTATTATTACTAGGTCCATTAATTAGCTTGAATGCTTAATAGACATTGGGTGTGTCTCAATCAGCTCCCTAGTTCAGTAGTCAGGGCACTGATCAAGGAGTCGGTGATTTTAAGGGCTGTCTTAATCACAATAACATTGGAACTTTCGCTCCTTCAAGAATCCCACCATTCACCACAAAAACAACGGGGGCACCATCGATGCTGACTATGTTCCTTTACTGGAAATTACATCATATATTCTGAAACCGCTCATCTCAAATAAAATGGCAGACAAACTCTCAGCCAACTTTGACTTTATATGACATATAAATTCAGAAACATATCGTTGGTGCTTGTTGTTGACAAATGCCAGTGGTGACCTTTTACAACGCGAGTACTTAGTCGTTTCGCCGGAAATTGAGTTATCAGTGTCCCAATAGTGAGCCAGGGTGAACCAGTGCTCGAACTCATGTACACGATATTACTGATTCACCATATAGGGAGCTAGGGAGGTGATTGAGACGCACCATTATTTCCATAACAGTGAGGAAAATACAACACAGTGCAGCACAAATCGCATACTGTTATAACACTTAAATGCTAGCACAACACAGTCACCCACTCCCTGTTTCCCTTCAATGAATGAAAATGTAAACGCTCGAGATGAACAAACAACATTGTGCAAACTTTGCAGCTCACGGCTTGTGTTTTTTATTGAGGACACAGACACAATGCTTCATCACCAGAGACATTATCAGGAGAGGATAAAGACGATGCTAACACAAAGTCGCCCCCTCACAGGGATTCTAGTACTTTCTTATTTTCCACAGTCGGTATTAATGCACATTAGCTCATCGTCGCTTGTTTTGAGTTAAAACATTAGCGGCAGAATTGTCCAAGGGGAAAGTGTAATATGGGACTGAGCAAACACATTGAAGCTTTTACTTTTATGGTGGGCATAGCTAATAAAGATATAACGTATTATCATCCACCCCTGATAATGCTAAGCTTCAAAAATTAATAAAAGTTAATGGTGGCTAGTTAGTACAATCTCACTGATATCCTGCAAAATCACCCCCATTCTGTCTGCTGCTTATTAACGAGGGTTACATTTTTGTGTCTTTCAATCCAGAGATAACTGCTATAACTCGGGCATTTGGTTGAAAAGAACGCCATTATGTTTATTGCCGATAAGATAAAATTGATGACCACAATAAAGCACTTTCACCAACAGGACTCGTCTTTAAAACCATTTGTTCCCTACGCGGAAACCCCCCCCCCCCCCCCAACTATTTCACTCTACAATATCATTAAACACACAATTACTTTAACAGTCGCTGTTAATGGGAGACAAATTAAAAACAAACTAAATAAACCTCATTATTTTTCAACCATCATGTACTGTAAATAATTGTCATATCATATTTATTCATACACAATTGGAGCTGCTTGGCGTTTTCCTGACTTAAGCAGCATCCCTACGCCTATAGTGTCAGGCGCCATTAATATAATTGGCTTCTGATGCACATTAGTGTTGTTCCATTAATTAGGCCCAGGAACTAAAATGAAAATGACGAACTGTTTTAGCCGCAACAGAATCAGCAATAATTCAACAGCACAAGCAACCAGCTGTTCGGAAGGCATTCTGTGAAAACTGAGGTGTGCTCCAAAGGTAGAATAGTTGGTGACGGCTCTTAGATGATTGTTTAAGTCACAAACAGCTCGCTGACAGTTCTGGAGCTAAGCTTTTCGTCAGATTTTAAAATAGACACGCAGATTTGTCTTCACGGCAATGGAAGTGAATACATTTTTGACATTTTTTTAGCAGGCATGTTCTTGGTAATGGCGAGATAATTGGGACACCTGAGATAAAAATGTAAAAAGTATAGTTTTAATCAGAATAATGTGTATGTGTTGGGAGGCACTATCACGTGATCAGATTGCCATAAATATTACCAATAAGGATATCATTTTATCAACAAGGCTACTTTTGCTCAAGATACTGTATATTGCGGTAAGAATTGGGGGGGGGGATAATGGCACTATAGTTTTCTGAGCACCAGAAATAGACTGGAGCTGGATAACTTAATAATCAGCTGTGGGAGTGTGTGTTCAAGTAGGGTTGTGTCATGGGATATATTTTTCTTTTGTGTTGTTAATCTCTTTAATGTGTGTGCACTCAAGCAGCAAAGGTGCCAAGCAAGAATAATGTTGTTTGTCAAGAGCGCTGGCTGCAACTTCAAACTAAGTCTAGTAAGATGTAACTGAATAAAGAATTCACCAATGCCAAGAACTCAGAGTTTCCCCCAATTAGGATTTCTAGAGTTTCTAAGGTGTTTTCCTGCCTTACACCCAGTGTTCCTGGAACAGGATCTGGATCAACCAGAACTCTTTATGGAATGGCTACATTTTGTTCCACTGTCCATTGAGGTGGATGAAGTGAGAATACATCATGGATGGGATGGCACTTCATCATTCATTCATTCATTCATTCATTCATTCATTCACTCAGCTTCAGTAACCGCTGCATCCGGAGCCTAATCCCAGGAATAATGGGCATGAAGCAAAATACAACTAGGATGGGATGCCAGTTCTACATTCATTCACATTCACACATTCATTCCCAAGGGCAATTTAGAGACACCAACCCACCTGCAGGTAGGAGAAAACTGGAAAACTCGGAGGGAACCCATGCAGACGTGGAGAGAACATGTGAAACTCCACACAGATACTAACGAAAGCTCAGGATTAAATCAAGGAGCTTCAATCCATAGGACAATGACCGAGACTGATCTTAGTGGACCAAAATACAATATATTCGATTGGTGCCATTACAGAGTAGCTGGAGTGCTCTGTCAAAGCTAAAGAAAACTTTTAAGTGGTTCACACCAAAATAAGGTTGGTATAAAAGGGCCAGAGCATTCAGTATAATATAGAAGAGCGATGACTTAATAGACATAAAATAGAGACAGAATTTGCTTCATGATGCAATGTTGTGAAATTTAACCTGACCAAACCTTGAAAATAATGAAGTCTCTTGTCCATCAGGATGTAAATGAATTGGGACATGACCTTCAGAAAGCAAGCACTGTTTAGTAGATAATGACTCCAATGATGATGGCGCTTACATGGTGGGGAATTGTTCTCCCTAATTCATTAGCGCCTTTGGTTTGTTTGGACCAAAGCTCCTCTGCCTCAAACTTGCAGTCCAAAATTCTGGCTTTAAGATGCTTAATGATGTGCCAATAATTATTACATTATTTTTATAATAAGGGGACTGCAGTGTATCGGAACATTATATACGACTTGCCTCAAAACCTACAACAGAAAAGAAAACAAGTTGTCTAGTAGATATGAGACAACAGGTTTTGTATCAATTGATAATCATCTGTGATGGACTGGTTTTCCACGGTGTATTTCTGGGAAGCGCCCAATGTTCCGGGGATAAGCTCCAGATTCACTGGGTTAAAATGAACCGGAACGGTATTCAGGCACCAACACACACGCTGGGCGAGGGTAGAAAAAAATCGCTTTCTGCTTGTACCTGCAGCGTGAACTCACAAACACTGCATCACAGGAGCAATAAGAGCCAATTATGTGTCATCTTTAACAGGCAGTGCCTAGTTTATTGTCCACAGTGTAATCTCAGGCAAGATGCTCAGGTGATATGCGGATTCCCAACAAAAAAACGTATGCTCAACTTAGATTTTCAAAAATTGTGCTGATGAGTTAAATGTCCATGTTGTAAACATCTAAACATTCGTTATGATACATAATAATCTTACCCTTTAATTAAGGCAAGACAATTTGTGTCTGATTAAATTACATGTATATGTAAATGTTGCAAGCTTGTCGGTTTTGGTGATTAGGTTAGCTAGCTTGCTAGTCTCGCAAACACGGTTTCTATGCCAGATGTGCAACTCATTAACTATTTTGGTTCTTCCTTAAATGACAAGAATGACCACCATGCAACCATGACTTTGACTTTGGCCCAAATGTTCAGTCTAACCTTGTTCCAAGTTCTTCTTACGATGCAGTGCATTAAAAATAAAACATCTGGAGCCATCTGTTTGTCTCGCCACTGAGAAATCCCCTCGACTGGGAACTTTAAACGTCTGATTGAACAAAGCAGAAGAGTTGTGAAACTCTGAAACGTCCCGATAGCGCTGAGGCTCTAGGACATCGTAGCTAGCCTGTTCCATGACTCTGTAACAGCATTGCTGTTATGCTAATTCTGCCTCTTCCTTTCTATTTAATATTTTAATTCACCGTGCAGACTCCCTTGCCGAGTGCTGTCAGCTGTAGAGCTTTTCACTGGAGCACGGCGCTGTTTGATCCTGTCTTTGACCACGCATACCTGGTCCACCGAATAATACCGTCGAACAATGCGCAACGTCAAGACGGGTAATGAGTGTCAACTGAGCAGCAGGCAATCTGTGCATAATGAAAAGATGAAAAGAATCAGCTTTCACGTTATAACTCAGAGTGACCACCTGGAGGAAGAATGGAACTCACACTAAGGTCAATGGGAAAAGTGAGAATACATAATGATAACGCAATATTGCTTGTATCATTAGAAATGTATCATGAAGACAGGCAACTAGGGCAGCGCTTCGTGATGTCTTGCATGTTCTTGCTTTGTTGATACAAATACAGTGGACGGAAACAGATGGAAAGTTTGGTCAGGAGAACGTCCGCAGTGCGAGGTGCTGGGTTAGTGGTTAAGGCTGAGTGGAATTTTTAATCCCACGACTTCCTGAGAGCCACTGTTGGGCTGACCCGGTATACCCTCGGATCGGATTCTGCCACACCTACAGTATCATCTAGAATCATCTGTAATAAGGGATGGACAGTATTTCTAGTCCATGTATCCGATATACTATAAAGTACCACCGTGTACCCTGACACTCGGGTAATTCTGGTGGGTTTTAGAGCAGGCGTTCACACCACAGCACAAGGTTAGACATTCCCTGCAGCACCAAAGAATTATCAAAGGCAACACTTTCTGTTTTGAACAGTTCATGAAGAAGTTTCCAGCAGCTTCCAAACTCCTGGCTGTCAGCAAGACAGTGAAGATATAACAGCATGTCGTTCAAATGTCTTTCTAATGTTTCTGATGTCTTTCAAATCTTTAAAAGGACGATTCCACTGTTGGGTTGCCATTACATTTACAAATATGTATGTAAACGAAAAGAAATACACCTTTTAAAAAATGGGTAGTGTCCATGCACATGTTTCACATTAATAAAACCTCTGCAGCAATTTGGCCTGTCCCAGATCCACTATAACGACACTTAATTATTAAAATACTTCAGAAATCTCATTCTTTTTGCATTAATATGTGAATCCATTTAGCTTTTTTTTTTTTTTTAATTTTTTTTTTTTTACTTATCCATTATAAGCTTATAAAATATACATTTAAGTTCCACAACATTAACTTAACCCGGGTTCCTGAACACATTCACCCCCATGAAATATCTGGAACATTCCACAAGTCACATGTTCGACAGAAAGTCTCATCATCCAAATTTCCTGAAGATCACGAGAAGAAGAAAATGACTACGTTTACGTGCACGTCAATTCCGTTTAAGGTCTATATTCGGGTTGCAGCCATATTCCAAATACAATGTTTATATGCGTACAGCCGTCGGAAGATTCCTGTATACATGGTTGCTGTAAGTATGCTTGAGTTGCCATTCCTAAATATCTACAGCTAAGCATCTGCTAGCACCCACAACTCCTTGTGGACTGAGCATGCGCATAGATCTCCTTTCAGTGGATTTTCTGAATAAACATGCAACACATTTCCGATTAAAACCGGCATATTCCAGGGGTGGGAATTTGGGGAATCAGAATAGTGCGTTAATCTGAACCGGACAATCGGATTGCGGCGTTTACATGACTCAGCACTAATTCGAATATTGCCAGATTCCGATTAATATCAGAATATTGATGTGTATGTAAACGTAGTCACTGATGTTCTCTCAATTTTCAATCATATTCTGATATTGACTGACGAGATCAGTTTAAAAATGTACAACCTTGTTACCCCAGTTATAGAGTGCAAGTGAATTTGTAATAATAAAAAAAGTTAACAATTAGAACCTCATTAATGTTCTTGTGTCATTCGCATGGATGTTAGCACAATTACCAAAGTATTTGGTAATTCTATGCTAAAAACAAACTCGGTTATTCAGAAAAGAGTAAATGCCTAAGAAGTTTTAATGATTAAATGCATGTTTTCATACTAGAAGTTTCTATGCAGAAAAACATTACGTAACAATTCAACTTTTGAGAGTTACAAGGGCCAGATTCCACATGATAAACAAGTAAAGTCCCTTATTATCCACGTTACTTTCTGCTAGCGACGGTTGCAAGCTGGATGCTAGCTAGCACCCAAAGCTACTTTTACTTCACCTCAATTAACACAGGTAAGGTAGAGGTCAAGCACAATGTTTGTCGTAACAGGTGTTTTAGAAACTGTTGATTATGGATTATTAATATAAATGAATAAGAACAGACCTTCAGTGGCGATTCTGAAGGATGAACGGTGTTAGCATTAGCGTTAGCTTTCATCCACTAGAATGTAACTGTCATCCCATGTGAGTCTAATCCCATTTTCTTTTTTCTTGTCATTTTGCCAATTCCTGTCAGTAATATAAGGGAGAAAATCAACCCATATGATTGCAATTACTTAGTGCAGCGACTTGAAATTTTCTCCCTCATTTCACGCATATCCAGTACCCGGTTCGCTCGTGTTAATTAGCTATCCATCCATCAAATTGAAATTCAAGCAACGAATATTCTTCGGTGAGAGCACAAGCTATTACTTATGCATTCGAACTGTACAGAGGTCACAGCGGATTTACTCAAGACTTTGCGAGAGAACACACATATACATATATATATATATATATATATATATATATATATATATAAAAGCTGTAGTATGCGTCATTTATAATTCAGCACTAGGTCAGACTGTCAGAACTTTACAGGCTAAATCTTTCGAGACAGGCCTCACTGGTAAACTTCGTGTCCTGCGGTGCGAGTCTTTTAATGTTACTTTTGATCAAATGCCTGAGTATTTTTCTTTCTTTTTCAGCAGCCTATTTTTGCATTCTCCATATACGCGCTACTTTCTTTGCACCTTTGTACAGATCACAACAAATTCCTGTATGGAGGATCGCATGAGCTTCTATGGACTCCATTTTTAAACAGCAGAGAAGCATGAGATCAAAGTCACCGCGCCAAGTAAACTTACTGGAGGCCAACATCCATCCCTGATCCTCTGACTCACTGCAGTCGTCCTTTTTCATCTCCGAGCCATTCATCTGCATGCTGCTGCTGAACCCTTTTAGAGCGCTTATCCTCGCACGATATTTATAGGATGCGGTTTACTCCTAATAAATGACGAGTCAAGACAGTAGACGCTGACGAATTCTTTGCTCATAATAAAGTCAAGCTCAAGCACTGAAACGTGATCTGAACTGTACATTTAACTGATAAATTGAGTGCTGTATACAAGTAACATCTTATACCGCAGCGCTGCTGAATTCTTGAATCCGATTGGTCAGAAGGTGTTGGTTATTTTCTCTAACAAAAGTTCTGACAGTAGTTTCAAGGCACATCGCAGGTTTACTGTGTGTTAATGTGCGTGTCCGAATATGTAATCAGTTCTATTCCGTAGTAGAAACTTACACAGGGGCTTCCATAGCAGATGCTTGACATACACAAGGAAGCTTTTTGTTTTGTTTTGTTTTAATGGAAGGAGAAAACTTACTGTAGGTTACTGACACTGGAGACTCCTTCTATAAATGCTAAATAAACTGCTCCTTATAGACGTGTTTCTTTAGTAAATAACGTAAATGACACATTTCTTTTATATATCAAAATGTTTACTGTAAAGCTGAAATAGAAAACGAATTGAAACCTTTTGACCAATCCGATTTGAGTATTCTACACTGCTGTGGTGCGTATAACACAAAGTAAATAGACACCTGACGAAAATGTGGCCGTTTAAGAATGTTTCTATTCCACTGAAGTCTGCTATATTGATATACAGTGTATATCAGTGTACTTGCCATATCCTCGTTTAGTCCAGTCGTCTACTTTTTGTAACGTAACTTTTTATTCAGTGAACAAAATGTGATAACATCATATTTAATAACTGATTATATATTCAATAATTACAATATTCAATAAGAGTATGTGGACCAAACTGCTCGAAAGGTCTCTTACAATATAACTACATGATGTGGTATGGGCTCAATGTCCTTTTTCAAATTACACGCACAAAAAAAGGCCTTGTAACACAGATTGGGGTGCGAGACTGACATGCTCAGCTTGGGCAAGTGACACGGCACATATACATTTATCACCGCTCAACCTGGCACATTGGCTTTTAAGAAAGTGGGCTTAAGAAAGCCATAAAGGCGTCCAGGCTCCCATAGTACGTACAAGCACTGTCGTACAAATTCACTTTTCATGGGTGAACAGGGGTGCAAGAGCCTCCATTGACCCAGTTTGGCAGGAGGTCTATCTTCCTCGCCGGCGAGTCCACGGGGGAAGCAGTGGAGAGTGAAATGGAATACACAAGCAGAATGGCACACAGATTTCGAAAGGTGGCTTCTAGAGGGTGCACCAACTATCCCAAACCATGTGCATTGTCTGTCTCTTTGTCCAGCACTTTTAAACAGCTGGCTTGCTTTTTGCTCGCAATTTCCTACGTCGCATCTTTAAACAGTCCTGCGCAATTAATATTCATGCATTAGTTCAGCAGAATATTTAGCAGAATATTCAAGCATCGATTTAAGCAGTGATGCAGTATTTGGTGTTGACCGAGCTCCGTTCTGAGTCCAGGTGGCTGTTTGTGTCGAGTTTCTGTGCACAAAATAGCGATAAATTGGTGTCATTTTATCAAGTGAAAATACCTTGAATTAGTATCTCTGTAGTATTTCCTATTCTAAGATTACAGTAAACCAAATAAGTGCTTATTAAACCTACTCCTAGACTTTCAAGCCATATTTCCATTGGCAGATCATTTTGCTCGTTTTCATTTATTTCCTCAAAGGAGATAAATGATCCGTGAACACAATCAGAAAAGTGAAAGCTTAAAATGTGTAAAAATGTCTAGAAATCTGTTTAATAAGCTTATATATGGTTTAGTGGAATCTGATAAGAGGAAATACTATACAGTATATTTACTATTTTTTTACTTGCTAAAATGTCTTTTTTTCAGTGCAGGGTTTCCTCCTGGTTCTCTGGTTTTCTCCCCAAAAACATGCTAGTATGTTGATCTGTGAGTCTAAAAAGCCCTTAGATGTGAATAGCATGGACTGACTTCCCGTTTAGTGTGTTCCCGTCTCACGCCAGTTTTCCGACAGTAAGCTCCGGGTCCACCAACATCTGGACCCTGACCAGTGGTTACTGACGAAGAATAAATGAATCTACAGCAGAATTTTGCCACAGTATTAGGCAAAAACAACAACAACAACAACAACACGAACAACAACAACTTCATGTTCACAGTGTTCCTTGTGTCCAGTAAAGTCATGTCTGACGTTTGTTTAATTCATTTTGCACTAGCGCTATGAGGTGAATTGTCACAAACAATTACGATAATCCACCAGTTTATCTTATATGTTGTTTATGACACAGTTTTATCTCTAAAACTGGACACAAAGATGTAGCACGTTTAAAAGCAGCCACACAAGTTATCGTCGAAATAGTGTACATTAGATTCATCGATTCAGATGCTAGTCCGGTTGCAGTTTTATTTGTGGAAGGGAGTCACACAGCCGCCTTGACACCTCACTGAGCTCGGGTTACTGTCTGTGTGGAGTTTTGCACGTTCTCCGCATCTGTGTATGGGTCTCCTCTGGGTTCTCCTCCAGAAAACATGCCAGGAGGTGGATTGACGACCCTAAATTGCCCCTGGATGTGAATGAACAGGCGTCCCATCCAAGGGTGTTTTCCCACCTCATACCCAGTGCTCCCTCAGTAGACTGCAGATCCACAGCGACTCCAACCAGGATGAAGATAAATGAATGAATGGCTATTTAGCCAATTGAGGCGAAATGTGTTTTGCACAATGCTCCATTTCTGACTTTGTTACCTACAAGCAAACTTTCTCTGGGCTGAGGAGTAAAAAAAAAAAACCTGCATAAATATCACTTTCGGCCAAACCGGTCCTTTAAGACAAATTGCAGGTGCTTCCACTGAGTGCAATGTATGCCCTCTGGGTTAGCACACTAACACACTCTCTACCGTAATTTGACTGGCAGCGTATGCTCGCTAGTCAGCTCAGGTTCATAATTTGCCCACAACTGGCAGATGCTGCCAAGCAGAAAGTGCCAACCCTTCAGTCAGAGAAGAGGCTGTAGGATATTCAGTAGCTAAATGATTTCGGTAGCAGGCCCTGGGGAGCCGAAAGGAGTCTGGCTGGAGAGGAGACTCTAACGCAGCATTTATAAATTTGAAGCATTAGCAAGAAGGGTAATTTCAAGTTGTATTTCATTTATGCTGTTTAGGTTTGATTAAGATTCTGCTGTGTTCGCGGTGTTGTTTTTCTACAGAGGCGTAGACAGGAAGAGCGTGGATGGAGACTGTTAACAACTTCACACTCTTCAGTGTGATTGCTCACTACTTCACACTGCTTTGTACGCTAATATGCACCGACAACACTCAAACTGAGTTACTCTGGATTTATTTGTATTTTTCACTAATTCATCATTCATCATTGCATTATTGTGAGTTTTGTTCTTTCGGGTTTGACCCTCGCCTGTTTTCCTCCATCTTACGTATGAGGATTATCCACGTTTAATATTTCCTGCCTGTGCTCTGACCGCCGCAATAGACTCTGACTATGGTTCTCGGACTGCTCTAAATAAATCCCACATGCTGCCTCCGTGCACTTGCGTCTTGCCGTCTTGAATCTCAGAAAGCATCCCAACATAATATTTAGATGAACACGAAA
Source organism: Ictalurus punctatus (assembly GCF_001660625.3). Classification (NCBI taxonomy): domain Eukaryota; kingdom Metazoa; phylum Chordata; class Actinopteri; order Siluriformes; family Ictaluridae; genus Ictalurus; species Ictalurus punctatus. The sequence continues at coordinate 493,389 of NC_030431.2, forward strand.
AGTAAACACAACCCACAGGCTCAGTATGCATCGACAGCTAAGGAAATATTTTCCCAGCTGCAGTATATACTGTGAGGCAGAACCGGTCTGGATGATGAATTCGCTTCCCACTATCAGCTATCAGGGGTGACAGGTGTGCAAGATGAATGTGTCCGGCGTTAGGTGCACACGTCTTTTGAGAAATCTGGCCTTGGGCGCCAAACAGGGAGGCACGAATCACTGACAGGTGCGGAGTAATTATTTCGGTCAATTCTCTGCTTAAATACTGCGCTACGTGTTAATAAATCTCGATTCATGACTGGCAGCTTTACGTTCATGGATTTGGGGGGTGGGGGGTGGGCGGGGGTGTTGCGTAGGGTATTGGTGGAAGAGTTCCCATCGATACTGGTGTGTAACCTTGACTCCATTTACACTCCCAGTCTCGTGGTTGAATTTCCCCAACACATATTTTCATAAATGACAGTAAAGAAGATATACGAGGGCGATTTAAACTTCGCTTCCTCTCTTGGGTTCCTTTATCCAAGCTCACTGCGACGCCACGCTGTCATGAATCATAATGGGCAGTGGAGAAACATGCAGCGCCCTCGCGACAAATCGATCCGATTCGGCGAGTGTACGCTCCTCTCTGTGCAACAAGTGACTTCACTTTAAAAACAACAACACGATCGATTCTGATCAGGCGAGGACTGCGTAAGCATTTTACACTCACACGTCTCATTTACGTGCATGTTACTCTCACGGGAAACGAACCATATCAGGATCGAGTAAACAAAAAAACGAGTGAGCGCAAAATTCGAGATAATTTAGAGGTGAAGGTGAATCTCCGGCTTTCAGCCGAAGCCGTGAGACTCCTCTCGACGTTTTCTCTTACCTTCCCTTTAGCGATGTAATGGATGTGCCTGCTTGCTTTTAGCAGGACACGCCAACATACTTCACAATTACCGGTTTTGCCCTCGGGCGCTCTCACCCAGCGAGTAACTTTTATCATAAAACATGTTCATAGAAGATACAGAGTCTGGCCATAAGCTGCCATACTGCCACGATTAAACGGAGTGCTTGGCTGCCTGTAGATTCGACTTGGTGGAGATTAACGGCCTGAAAACAGCGATAACAAGAAATTTCTCTCTAGATCTAAGTATACATCCATTCCTGCTCATGGTTAAAGGTGGGCAGGACACATATGCAAATATTTAGTCAAGTTCTCCTGATTTCAGCGTCGGTTGGAGGGCAAAGGAGGGGGTTAAAAACGTTTTTAATGTGTTAACATCCTCAAAATGTGCTGAGTAATTAAAAAAAACACCCGGAAGCTTCTCGCACTGTTTATCTAATGGAATACTAGTTGTCTTGATGTAAACCCATGACAAGAGTGGCATGTTTAATTTGCAGATTCATTTGAGATTGGTAATTGAAGTATAATTTGATGTCTAGCTAGAAACACGGCTATCAGCTATCAATTGTTCTTTGAATAAACAAGCGCCCTGATCATTTGCATCAAGTTAAACACAGCTTCATTACGTCGCTTGGCCCTGCCAGCATCGACTTTTAACTGCACAGCAGTAATGAAAGTTAAACACTTACTGTATAATAAATATATATGGATTGCTTTCCTCCATCAAGCGCTGCATCTGCAAGTCCACCGACATCGTGGACGAGCCCTCCCTCCCCTGTCCCCTCTCATGGGCACTTCACCCTCCTGACATCTGGGAGAAGACTCTGGTGCATCTGTACTACCACCACCGGATTCAGCAACAGCTTCTTACCTTACTGTTATGTCTCTTTTATCAGTTGTTTTATTAGTTCGCACTCATCCCCACTCGACACTGTTTCTCTCGTCCTGTCTGGTTGACCCCCCCCCCTCCCCCCAGCTCTTAATGTATCGTGTTGCATTGAGCATCAGTGAATGTTTGCACCTTGTGTGATAGTCGTGTACGAGTCCCTCAGTTGTCCTCGGTGTGGAAGGATGGATCTGAACGTCATATAGTCACTGATGGAAAGGGCTCAAATATGCAGAAGATGCTGTAAAAGTAAAGAACGTGCAGGACCTGGAGGAATGTTCTGAAGAACAGCGGGCAGTTTAACTGCTCAGGACTAACAAGTGACTCGTGAACAACGATCACGAAACGTACACACAGGCGTCGATCGTCCAGGTAACGACACACAGTGTTGATAATCGAGCGTATGTAAACTTCTGAACTGGTTCATTTGTGTAAATTCAGGTATCATCGTGTCTCGTGGACTATATGTAAACATCTGTCATGTGAAATAGTTTATTCCGGGCAGAACTAAAGAAAAAAAAAATTCCATTTTTATCATTCGTCTTATTTTGAGGATTCTGCAAGGCGTATGTAAACTTATGACCTCAACTGGAACTTTTGGACGTAAAACTTGAGTGAAATAATCAATTTATATTAAAACAGAGTGGCATGAATAGTGAACTTCAACAAAACTAGTTCGGAGACAAAATGGGACAGAAGTTTAATGTGAATGCTATTTATAATGAAGCAGCTTTCAGAGTTCCGCTGGACCAGCAGATTTCGAATGTCACCCTATCTTTTCCACTGCTCCGTCCACTTCAGCATTAACATTTGCAGCAATGTTGTACCGCGGGCGTAGCAAATAATAACAAATAGGCTTTACTTAAGATAAGAGAACTGAATTAAAGCTATGGAAGAAAAGTCCAGCCTAGTCCTGCAAGGCCACACTTCCTCAGAGGTTTTTACTGCCTTTTCTAAAGCACAGCGTACTGTAGTAAAGGAATTAATTAGCTGTTAAGGTGAATCAAGTGTGTTAAATGAGACAGAATGCTAAACTATGCAGTGCCGTGGCCCTCCAGGACTGGAGTCTGACACTTTTATAAAGCATGGAGAATTAATACACTGAGGGTAAAAGACGAAGATTAAATATCATACATATAATAAGGGTTTGGGCAGAAATGCTTGTTCTGCATAAATTAGGCTTATTTAGTCTTTCTCAAACCTATTACGCAAACATGAAAAATTGCTTTGGCACAAGGAATGCTAATGGCTGCGCATCTCTCCTGTGAGTATGATACCTACACTGTCTTATAATGGGCCTGTGTGAAGAGAACACCTTTCAGATGTCAGAAAGATGCCGTGTTATTTTGGACTGCTGGACATTCAATTCAATTCAATTCAGTTATATTTGTATAGAGCTTTTAACAACAGACATTGTCTCAAAGCAGCTTTACAGAAACATATAAACACAGTATACAGATTTTAAGCGAGCCGGTGGTGACGATGGCGAGGAAAAAACTCTCTAAGATGATATGAGGAAGAAACCTCGAGAGGAACCAGACTCAGAAGCGAACCCATCCTCATCTGGGACATAAAAGTATTGGCAAGTCAAACGGCAGAATTGCCCCAGTTTACTCGTCTACGTAGCTGTTATCGCACTACACAATGCTGGAATATCACAGCAACCCAGTCTCCCTGAAAAAAGACTTCCGCATGCCGTGTATTTGCAGCACCTATGTGATGAATATCAACATTCTGCCATACGTTGCACAACTACATATCAAGCTTTCACTAGAACGCTCTGTATGACACGTCCTGCACCAGCGTACTTTAACCAAGCTTAACCTCTACGAATACACTATTTCACTGAGACTGATATGTCTTCTTCTTTTTTTTTTTAAACCACTTCTGTACGTCGCTCTGGATAAGGGCATGTGTTAAATGCTGTAAATGTAAAAGCAGTATCTTCCACATATAAAAGTGCAGCAATCCATGCAAACCATATGATTTGAAGTGGATTAACATCAGGCAGTTTACATTAGTTAGTCAGCTTATGTGTAAGTTTATACACACTCAGGAGCACCAGTAGCTTACGGACGTTTCTTTACCCCGGACTTTCACGAAAAATAAAAAAAGTTTCTTCTGAAAACGCTCGTATGAATGATTTAGGAAGAAATCTGTTCACATCCAGCCTGATAAGTGAGAGTCCTGTAAAGCTTGTGCTTTTCACAACATACAGTATCCTTAGAATTACCGAAGCTCGTGAAATAAGCCGAACATCTCCACTTCTCTGCAAACGCAATCGGGTTTGGACGTCACGTGGTAGCGTGGTCGCGTGGTAGCGTGGTAACGTGGTAGCGTGGTAGCGTGGTCACGTGGTATGATCACTCGGGTATTTTCAAAATGTGGAAATCTCTATATTAATAGCAGGCTAAAGAATGTACAGGGTAGAAACTAGCTGCATTTTGAAAATGCCCGTTTTCACTCCAGCTTCAAACCTGTCAGTAATATTCCTAAAGCCGACAGAAATGGTCATTATTTATTACATTCTCAGTGATGGCGAGCATTCTGGACGTCTTTCAAACGAGTCTTTTTTTAGGCTTGAATTGTTCAAAATCTCATTCATTCATTAACGCTTGAAACCACAGGACAAATCCGACGCTTGCGAACATCCTGGCCTGCGAGCTCTCCTGACGGAAATGAGCTGTAGGATCGTTGAAAATGAACTTTACCCAGAGAACACACGGAGTAGGAGTACATTTCTCTCCAGGCTCTCTGTTTTTTTCACTCTGCAGGTTGAGTTCACTCGCACTAACAAGACAGCATCCCAAATGGCAACTACCGCGCTAAGTAGTATGCAAAAATAGAGCAGCATCATTTCTTCTGGTTGGTTGTGCTGTATGCTGATTGGCTGCCAAGGGATGAAGAGGTTGATGCAAATTTATAGCTGGTGAATTCTTGATTCTGATTAATCCAATCAGAGTTCTGGCTGTAATTCAAATTAATACACTGGTTGTAACATCGTTTCTATAGTAACTCATTCACAGATGCTTGTATGGCATATGATACCGGGAAGGAGTCTCCAGTGTCAGTGTTTTGTAACAAGCAGACATAAAGCTATAACTTTTGGTTTCCAACAGAAGATGGAAGACTTCTGGATTCTCAGTAACATAAGATGATTTTTTTTGTCTTATTAATAATGAGAGAGAGAGAGAGAGAGAGAGAGAGAGAGAGAGAGAGAGAGAGAGAGAGAGAGAGAAAGAATAAACTTCAGGGTGGTGAGTAACACTGCTTTACTTCGGGGCACATCACAGCACCCGTCATTGATTATTTTCCTACACGAGCATGTCCTCATGTGTTTTATTCCTATACCATGTAGGAAAAGATACATCTCCATCAAACTAGCAGGCCTTTTGGGTACTAAAAAAAAACCAGGAGTGTTAAAAGAGAAAGAAAAAGTGGGTCGTCTGGCAGAAACAGTAAACAGCAAACATTAACTGTGTACTTCAACTCAGCGAGGATGAGCTCAGCTTACTCGGGAGAATCGGATAAAATATAGCACGGCTTTGATTCCGCGCCTGACTTCCTGACATCCTCGGAAATTCTCACAGGCCACGAGAGCCAGAATATCTTCTTAGCGTCTTTAACCCACTGAGGTTGTTTTCATGTCAGGAACGTGCATTTCAAGTGACACGAACAAGTTAATCTTCGTCGTATTTTCAGTTTAGAGACGATTTCTAAGCTAGAAATGAATACAAAGCATCGGTTCTTATTTGGCCTTGAGTAATACTTGCAATAAGGAGCAGGTGCAGAAACTTATTTTGAAGCACCCAGGAATTAATTAGCTCGAGATTTCCACCAAGAGTCTGCTGAGAATTTTATTTTATGTTTTCAAATTGAAAATTGTGTATCTGTCACCCTGCACTATATTCAGATATAGGAGCCGGGAGTGTTTGGGAGACAGTTGGGAGTGTGCAAAGTTCAGAGCCATCTGTTTCTATTACTGCAAGATAAAGTGTATTAGCGCACACACACACACACACACACACACACACACAGAGTAGATAATGTACACACAATTGGTTTGTTCAAATATCAGAGTTATGACTTTGTGTATAATCTGTGATGGGTTTTCGAGTTAACAGATCCATCCATTTTCCATACCGCTTATCCTACACAGGGAGACTATCCCCGGGAACTCGGAGCACAAGGCTGGGGACACCCCGGACAGGGGCACAATCGCACGCACATTCACACGCTATGGATAATTTGGAAGTGCCAATCAGGATGGGGGAGGAGACCAGCATTTCATTAGTATTTCTTTGGACTGGGAAACCCCCAAAGCATGCTGAGAACATGCAAACTCCATGCACACAGGGCACATAGATTCGAACCCCCAGCTGCGGAGGTGCGAGGCAAGCATGTTAACCACTAACTAAGTCACCATGCCCACCATGTGAAAAGATGGGAGGCTTGTTTTAAGTCTGTAATGCATACTGGTTTCAAATCGTGCTTCCTATTACCCTTAGAAATGACCCTTTCGCCCAATCAAACACACACACACACACACACACACACACACACACACACACACACACACACACACACACACACACACACACAAAACACTTACGGTTCTAGGAAAAAAAAATCAGCCATAGCTGTGCTCGATTGTTCCATTTTATGTATTTTTCTTACAACCACTGGTGGTGCTGTTTGACAAAAATCTAAACTGAACCACAGTAAATCGTTTATAAACAGCGACTCTGATGCGGATGCCAGAAAAAGAAACCTTATATTGACGTCTTTATTTCTTTGACTAAATAGCCCATTTATACCCGCTGTCCCTGTCTACGATATAAAAGTATTTTCTGAATCAATACCGGTGGTTAGCGGCACTGCTGTTTGGCAAGCTGAAACGGTATTATTATTATTATTATTATTATTATTATTATGCATTATCATTATTTAAAAAATATAAATAACTAAATTTAAAAAAGGGGACAGTGGTGGTTTGCTGATTAAGGCTCTGGGTTACTGATCAGAAGGTCGGGGGTTCGAGCCCCAGCATTGCCAAGCTGCCACTGTTGGGCCCTTGAGCAAGGCCCTTAACCCTCTCTGCTCCAGGGGGCGCTGTATCATGGCTGACCCTGCACTCTGACCCCAACCTCATAACATGCTGGAGTATGCAAAGAAAAGAATTTCACTGTGCTGTGTGTATATGTGATTAATAAAGACTCATTATCATTATTGCATCAAACAGAAAGCACGTGAGCCGTTAACGTGACGCACGCTGAATCCACAATGGCTCGCTATTAAACGTATAGAGCACTACGGAACGTGCCTTCTTTCACACCGAGAATAAAGAGCCACTCGGATTTCAGCCAGAGTAAAAAAAATCTGGCTGAAGACAGCATATTAAACGATCCAAGGTCACACCACAGAAAGAGACTTACGGTGTGGGTTGCCCCAAAGACGAACGCGACAGATTAAAGGGCAAGTCATTAGCATGATGAGAAAAAAAATAATAATAAAATGAACCTGTCTATAATAAAGACTCCTCCACTAGTGGAACGTAGAGAGCGATAAGACTGTGGTGTACAGTACTTTTACAACGCTTTTTATGTGAAAAATGATTGCTGGAAAAGAAAAAGAGCCGGAAATGGAAAAAATATCTGTTAAAACAGCTTAAAAAAAAAAGACATAAGGGCGATCCCAATGTTATGGATGTGACATTTGCGCTCAAATTGGCTAACGAAATATCGAGCTTAGGATCAATGTGCATATGTTGTTATTGAACTTCTTGAGACAAATCTTAAAAACTCATTTTATACATAAACTTTTATTTATATTTATATATATATTGTATATACGTATTTAAATACATATTAATTGATCAGCATTATGGATGTGACATCAAGCGGACAAACATTTGTAGGAGACGGCACGTGTTCTTTTCTCAGGAAAAAACTGCTTTTACAGACAGGACTGGGGTTTTTGCGTGATGGATGGGACGTGTCTGAACCAGTACTTCGTACGTATATTTGATGTATAAACGATGGTAGAATTTTCTCTACAGTTCAAGCAGGGAAGTGAAATACAGTGAAAAGACATGAGCGAACTCTTTCAAACAGCTTTAGTCCATAGTAAGCTTTGTGCCGAATTACCTACTTGCATAAGCAACTAACATGATGACAGTTCAGGTCATAATAGCGGGAAGAAATGCATACACGTCGTCGACTCACTAATCAGACGAGAAAGTGTTAATTAAATTTAAAAAAAAAGAAAAAAAGAAAAGAAAAATGTAAAAAAAACAAAAAAAACACCTTTTGTGTCGCCTTCCTGCTTAAGAATTGACATAAATGCAGGTGATTGAATGAGGCATAGCAGAGAATCGGCTACAGAAGCAGATCAGCTCTGCTACAGTATTTTTCAGGCCACTGAAACCCGAATCGAGGTCCACCGGGTTTTGACGACCCATGGCCGTGTCCTGATTTCATTTCTTGCTCAAACTTAACGCCGTGTTTTGACTCAAATCACGATTAGTGTCAAAAGCCACTTCTGAAAAATAACTTTAAAAAAACACTATCTAATCCCCCCCCCACACACACACACCCCACTGCTCATTTGCATAAAGTGCAACTGCTGGCTTCATCGAACTGACTGTAACCACACCCACACCATGAAGCCACGCCCCCTGTACTGTCGCTTGCTAATTTTATTGAAATGAAACGCTTTGTCGACTCAGCACGTCGTTCCGTCTGATACCTGGTTAAACGGTACTAAGTAGTTTATAGGGCGGCTGTTGTTCAGGTGGTAGAGCGGGTTGTGCTAATTGCATGGTTGGCGGTTTGATTCCTGGCACACATGACTCCACGGGCTGAAGTATCCTTGGGTATACTGTATATGGGTATATATATATATATATATATATATATATATATATATATATATATATATATATATATACAGTAGTATTGAAGTATCCTTGGGTATACTGTATATGGGTATATATATATATATATATAGTAGTATCGAAGTATCCTTGGGCACGACACTGAACCCCAAATTGCTCCCAGTGGCAGGCAAGTGCCTTGCATAGCAGCTCTGCTTTCACTGGTGAGTGAATGAGACACAGTGTAAAGTGATTTGTATGACTGCTCATATTAAAGTGCGATATATAAGTGCAGACCATTTATTATAAATAGTTTCTCTGTGCGATTGATGCCCCATGTACACATTTATATACTCTGGTTTAGTTAAAAGTTCATTATTCTCTTGACTGCTGTAACAAGGCAAATTCCCTCGACGGATCAATAAAGAATGGCGTGTGTGTGTGTGTGTGTGGGGGGGGGGGGGGGGGGGGGCACGTTTTAATATCTTTGGTTGGAACCGAATGTGCTCACACGGATATTAATATCAGTATGGACTATTGACTGGCCCCCATGAGAAAACCTGTGTAATATATATATATATATATATATATATATATATATATATATATATATATATATAGGTATTGATGTTACAGTCTATGTGTAGGTATTAATTTGATAGTAAGATGTGTGTGTGTGTGTGTGTGTGTGTGTGTGTGTGTGTGTGTGTGTGTGTGTGTGTGCAGGCACGGTGAAAGCCCGAGTACACACTGCCTACTGTGAAAATACTGCCCGAGCTTATCTATACCCCAGACTTATGGTTTATGGTGTATGAATATGTATGAATATGTATGAGGTGGATGAATACGGCTTTCTTCACTTCACCAGATGCTGATGTTCTTTCTTGTATTATTTCCAAGTCCTTTGAAGATTTATTTATTTATTTATTTTTGCTTTTCTAAGCAATAAATAAATAAATAAATAAATAAATTTATAAATATTTAATGATTTTGTTTTCTTTTTAACTACACCAACCCTCATCTTGCCTCAGTCTGGACTCACACTAGACTGGAGAAGGAACGAGAATAAACACTCGGTGTGTCAACGTGCAGGATCAAACCCGGCACATGCACTGCTACAGAATGAATGCGTAACATGCATAGACATGTACAGAGCTTAACAACAACAACACAAATCAACAACAATAACAACAACAACAACAACAACCCGTTAAAGCGGAGTTTATATAGTTATAAACCCTAAAACATTCCTCTTCTTATTCTTCTTCTTATTATACTTCTGAGCTGTAGAGCTTTGGAGGAATTGGGAAAGGAGGCATCAGTTACTCCATCTGATCATTCACTGCACAACTTCACTCCAAACTGTGCCGTGTATTATACAGAAAAATGCTCTCTTATATGAAGCACAAAAGTTTTTCTTTTTCTTTTCTTTCTTTTTTTTTTTTTAACAAAGAAATAAAAAATGCAGCACGCGCGGTGAGCCTGTGCATGTCCTCGTGAGGATGGAGGATAAAAGTCTCACCTTTGCAGGAGGACAGAGGGACACAGCAGAGCACCAGGGCGAGTTTGATGAGCGCTGCGCGTTTCGCTCTGAGCGGTAAATCCATGCTGAAGCGGAAGCGGAGTTGCTCTCTTTTCCTCTCTCTCTCTCTCTCTCTCTCTCTCTCTCTCTCTCTCTCTCTCTCTCGCTCTATCTCTCTCGCGCGCGCTCCTCTGCGCTCCTCCGCTAGAGGAATGAGCGGCGCGCGACTCTCTTCACGCCGCTACTGCCGGACACTGGCGCGTGCGTGTGGCTTGTACTATTTGGCCACGCCTCCGGAGCAGGCGCGCGCGCGCGCGCGCAGTGCGGCGTGAACGCGCGTGCGCTCCGAACGCAGGAGATGGGAACCCCGGCATAGAGCTTTTAACATCCCTGCAGAAAGAATATATATATATATATATACTCATGCTTATAATGGGATTTCTACTGGTTTTAATGGAAACTGTTATGGTCTCTGTGGGTATCTACTAGTCATTTGGTGCCTTCTATTGATGGCATGTCATGTCTAGTGGATACCATTAAGGACCAATAGAACACCTTTGACATTTAGTAATGGTTTTAATGGTTAACTGAAGGTTTGTAATGGTATTTGTAGTGGAAACCATGCGATGGTTTCTATTGTTTGGTTTTTTTCAGCTGGGAGGATCTACATATTAGTGAGGTCCATGTGACCTGCTTCATAATATTTAATTTAATATGTACTACACCTTATCTACTACTCTGTTCTGTTACACAACCATTCTGATGACATCATATTCCGATTTATAGTTCTCTCTCTCTCTCTCTCTCTCTCTCTCTCTCTCTCTCTCTCACTCTCTCTCTCTCACTCTCTCTCTCTCTCTCACTCTCTCTCTCTCTCTCTCTGCATGCACTTGTCGTCCTTTGCTCTGTTGCATCTCCTCACTGACTGCTGAGAAAGCATAGGTTAAAAATGCAGCTCACGTTGGGTAGATCTGCTTATGTAATTGCGATCTAATACAATTAGTGAACATTACTGCGTTTAGCTGTGATCGAAGGTTACAGCGTTCAGATGGCGTTACTGTGATCAGTTAACATTACTACTACCAGCAAAGATTACCTGTGTTTACCTGACCTTACTGCGATCGGCTAAAGTTATTTGGATTAGCTAACATTACAATGATTTGTTAACGTTACTGGAATCAACTAGCATTATTGTGATCAGATAACATTAAGCTTACAGCTAATGTTACTGCATTTAACTAACCTTAATGCATAATTTATACTGCATCGAACTTTTCAATTAATTTGACTGTGATCAGCTAATGTTAGTGCGACCAGTCAGTGTTACTATTATCAGCTAATGTTACTGTGATCAGCTAATGTTACTGTTATCAGCTAATATGACAGCGATCAGATAACATTACTGTGATAAGTTAACTTTATTGTGATCAGCTAATGTTACTGTGATCAACTAACAATACTGTGACCACACAGAAGATTTATCAGCACAAATCCAACAGATGGTTGTTGAGCTGCACTGCACTGATAACGGATATAAAAATGACAAGCTTCCCAAATTTCCAAAAGATGACTAGTTGAAAATCTGCCAGGAAGAGGATACATGAGCAACACTTACACCAGCTATTAATAGTGGGGGTGCCAATAATTTTAAAGCCAGAATTTCACACACACACGCACAAAAAAGAACTACAAAAGATATTTGGGGGGAAATTGTTCAAATAGAACAATGTCACAACCCAATCAGCTGAAGGTCACAATACCTCTAATCTGTCACATCTGTCTTTGTCAGATTTGTACATCTGCATCCTGATTTTTTTTTTTTTTTGCTCATTCTTCTTCTCAAATTTGCTTAAGCTCTGTTACAATTATATAGACACCAGTGACGAAAAGCAATTTTCAAGTCTTGCTACAGATTCTCAGTTGGCTTGAGGTCTGGGATTTGACTGGGCCATTCAAACACATTGGCTTACGAACTACTCCAATGTAGATTTGCCAGTATGTATAGGGTCATTGTCCTGTGGAAGGTGAACCACCATGTCTTGCAGACTGGAACAGTTTTTTCTAGTATTGCCCCATATTTGGCTCCATCCATGAGGCCCTCCATGACCGTGACCAGCTTCCTAGTCGCTATTGATGAAAAGCATCCCCACAACAACATACAACCACCACCATGCTTCACTGTGAGGATGCTCAGTCTTCAACATGGAACAATTTATATATATATAAAATTGCTTTTTTCTTGCTATCTCAGCTGTGGATATCTCCAGATCTTTCAGAGGTAGAGATAGCCTCTTGGTTGCTTCTCTGTCCCCCCATTTTTATCTATCTATTCATCCATCTATTTTCCATACCGTTTATCCTATACAGGGTCACCAGGGAGCCTGGAGCCTATCCCAGGGACTCTGCCAACCCAGGGCACAATCACACACATTCACACACACTATGTGTGTTTGGAAATGCGAATCAACCTTTAGACAAGTCTTTGGACTGGGGGAGGAAACCAGAGAAAACCCCCGAAGCACAGTGAGAGCATGAAAACTCCGAACCCCCAACCACGGAGGTGTGAGGCAAACATGCTAACCACTAAGCCACCATGCCCACTTCTATCTATCTATATATCTATCTATCTATCTATCTTTCTATCTAGAGATGGTAATGCTGCACAGTTATGCCATAAATATTACTATTTTCTTCCAGGTACACCGAGATTCCCTGTCCTTGTTCCGCTGCACTGATTTATGATCCAAGGTTTGCTCCTCCATCTGTTAAACTCGTGTACAGCCCTCAGGTTAAATATGACAACATTAATAAACACAGCAACGAGAGATTTTAACATCATTCATTCAGATTAAATCTATTAACAATCTCTATGAAATAAATGTCAAATACCCTTTCATTACCTCCGCAAACGTTCCATCCTGTTTATTCAGACTGAATTATTGAAGGGATATTAAGCTGTAGTGAAATACAGCCAGCCGGTAACTGTGTGGGTTATCTCGAACCTGTGCAGGATGTTTAGAGAAATAAACAGAAACAAGGGGGGAAAAACATTGTAATGGTTGGCGCTGGGCAGACCGTCATAATAAAGCATCACTGTAACGCAGATCGATAGGTGTCACATGGAGGCTCTGGTGTTCTAGAGCGGGAAGGGTGAAGCACACTTACACAGACAGACCACATCTGCGGGAGAGAACTACTCATAACCACCTAACCCGTTAACCTGACACACACTCGAAAATATGCACACACTCAGGAAGCGCTGGGAGCTCCACAGCGCTAAAAGAAAGAGGTGTGATTGTCAGGGGAGGCTTTAGGAAACCATTCAGTCTTGAGAAAACCGTGTTTTTGGGGGAAGAATTTAAAGACATTTCTAGGGAATATGGAATCCAGCAGATGGATTAGGTTTTTATTAAGCACTGACACTGGTGTTAGTCTGATACCGTGCTCATTTACTCTTACTTGTATAAATGTTCCGAGACCAACATTCGATCCCAGTCGATACTATCTGACGTATCTGACGATACTATCTAGTGTACGCTGTCACGCTAACGAACAGACGACACGCGAGGACAGCGGTCTGGATGTGTTCCACAGTACGGTAGATACGTTTACATGCAACCAAATAATCAGATATCCGATCGCTCAATCGGATTGAAAAGCCTTCATGTAAACAATCGATCTGATTAAGCTTGATCCGAAGGAAATTTTGATCGGATTGTGTAGTTCTAGGAAAAGATTAGCCATGGAAAACGCCTGAATCCGACTATTTTCTCAATCGGATTTAAAAATACCTCGCAAAAATATATGCACAGTGCGGTGGTGCGTATGTTTATTGACTTGTGCGTACGTTTATTTACGTCTCATCTCTTGCACAGAAGCGTTGTTGGGAATATACAGGGGTTTTTTTTGTGGTTGTTGCAGCCCGAAATGCTTGATTTTGCTGCGATTTTTTTTTTTTTATAAAAATGTGCGACGCAACTGGCTGAGTTACGTGAATTGACAAAATTACAATTGCGCGAAACTGTTTTGCGCTGTCTTTCACAGAGAAGTTTGTTGGTAAATGAGACCTTTCAGCTGTACGCATGTTCGACGTACGTGAATGAAAGAGGGCTTTGAATGACTACGTGTTGCCTCAAATCTGTGGAAAATCTGGGGGTCATTTGGGAAAAAATGGAAGCTCTTCCAAATATCGCGGTGTTTGCTTGATTTTCGTCCATTTCTGCAATCGTACACTTGTGAAATTCTCGAGGGACTGATAAATAGTGCTTTCAGAATCTGTAATCAAATTGAATTCATTCGGCTTGACAAAAAATGGGCGCAAGCAAACCTACCTAATTAAGGATGGCAATCTAAATGCTCTCCTGAACTCGTGGGCATGGATGGTTGTGGCGTTGTCCGGATTTGAACGGGAGATCTCCTGATGAGGACGCATTTCAGCTTTGACTACACAATCAGAAACATGAAGCAGGCGACAAACGAACACTAATCACGCCGGGCAAATAACAAATACAGAGACACAGACACAATGCTGGAGGAAGACATCGTGAAAAGCAACACTGTGAGTCCAGGTTCTTAAACTGTCTGACTTTGTCCAGAGATAGCTCAAGGTCGTGCGGTGAGGTTGTGGGATGTGCGTCATGGGAGATCAGACTTAAGGAATTGCAGACATGTGTTTTAGAGTTTAAATGTGAAACTGTAACACGTTTAGATTGGAAGCTTTCAAACCAACAATGATGCATTTGATACCTTCTGCAGAAAGCTGTAGAAGTTCTCACATCTGCGTGCTTTCGCTCTCTCTCTCGCTCTCACACACTCACTCACTCACTCATTCACATATTCTCTCTCTTTTATTACAAGTTGTAGCAAAAAACTTGAATGAACATCTGTGTGCGCTGAAAGGTACAGTATAATTGGCTAAAACGTATCATTTCTCTCAATATCACCAAATTCAGAACTGTGTTTTTTTCTTTTCTTTTTTCTTCCTGATGGATGAAGACACCACTGCTGGCTGATTTGAATTTGCACATGTGTACTTATAATTGTGTTTGCGTGTCACTCTTGGATAGAAAAAAAGTCTTAAGGTTGCCTGAACAAATGTTCCAGTTTATTTAAATTATGTGTAAAAAAAAAAATTTCTAAAAAAAAAACAACCCCAAAACAAACAAAAACAAAGCTTGATGGTAATCACCTCTTAAATGAGCAAATCTCATGGATTGTTTGCAGAACAAGGATAACACTGGAAACCTTTGACATGCAGTGAGTGAAGGCAGGAAGAAAGATAATTTAACACACGTTGTGCTGGTCACTCGGGTGAATAATTTTTTAAACACATTTTTTGGATAATTTAACACAACGTGTTGAAATAGTAATAACACAAAAAGTGTGTACAGATATAGTGTTTGTACTTTGTAGTGGAAATTACTTACAGGATATGAGCTCATAATTAATGTTTGAGGTTCGGGTAGTCGCATACCACAATTTTTTTCAAGATGAGCTCTCAATGCACCCCTCCCCCACCCCGACGCGTCGGCCCAGCTCTCCAATATTATCGCCACGGAATTCTCTACATCCAGCTCAGGGAGCTGACCATCCAAATCTCACCCGCCAGTCAGAGTAAATCGCTGTTAAGCCCCGTCCAGACATGGGGTTTGCTCCAGAATAGTAAATTAAAACTTCGAAAGCGTAAACAAAAAAACCATGATTAGCGAAAACAAAGCTTAGAAAACTGTTAATAAAGAACGCTGTTTATTTGAAGACCGTGTTACATTTTTTGCCACGGAGTTGACTGTTTTCAGTCTCAGCGTGTTTTTCTTCTTTCTCATTGTTTATTTTTTTCGGTTTCCTGAAAAGTTCAATACCGTTTGGCACAAATTTAATTCCATGGTCTAAAGCACGCCCCATTCTGGTTCATATATGAATACGAATACAGATACGAATATTATACATAACAAAAAACAAATAGAGTGCCATTGACTTACTCTCCTAGTAAACGTAGACAAAGTAATTAAGGACAACACACAGAACAGGTGAGCACAGTAGGGTAACTAACCGATGCAAGGACAGGAGCAAAGGCAGTGTAAACAAAAGCACATGATCTGACGGCAGCACTTGTTGCTTGTGCTGTGTAGAGGGATTTTTTTTTTTTCTCATTTAGATGTGTATAAAAGTAAAAATTCTGTCTCGATGTGATCTAAAATGATAACGCAAGTTAGAAACGCAAAGCATTTCACAGGAATTCGAATAAGCGAGAGCGTGTGCTTTTACTTTAATCTCGTATGAATGCTGAATAACCTTGTCCCCACCCTAAGAATGTAGTCCAAATCCATTGCACAAGAACCTGAGCAAATAATTAAAAACCTTCACCAGTGCACATGCGAGAAATGGCGTGCACTGCTGCAGACAGCAGATGGGAAGTGTAAAGTCCTTGGTGTTTTTTTTGTTTGTTTGTTTGTTTTGTTTTTGGATTTTTTGGGGGTTTTTTTTTCCGGCTGGGATTTTAACACCCTCACAGCACCACAGTCCACTGCTTGGCTGACAGATGGCACACACACCGCAACCACTTGACTGCTTAATGGACATATCAGGTGTCCTCGTAGGTAGAAAAGGCTATTAAACAATACAAGAGGAACTTGAGAGGCGCACAGGGAGAACATAAACCTCAAAGGGTAGCCGTCTTCAGAAAACACAGCAAGGATTGTCCATTATGGAAAGTTTGCCTCGGCTTCGGATTACCTGCACCGGGTTTGTTCAGAACTACAGAGGCAGATTGTCAGAGTTTAATGGATAAAGAGATTGAATAACAAGGCAACATTGAAAAGGGGCCATATTTCCCAAGACCTGGTTAAAAACATAGTGAAGAGCACGTTCAGGGAGAATCTTCTTATTAAAAAGAGCTCGAACAATTAATAGCGGTCTTAAAGCCCGAACCTAATCTTGTGGAAAAAATTGAAAGAACCGTAATCAGGTGGAACGATTTTGTGAATGAAACGGAACACTGGCCCTCGTTCTAATCTAGACCAATTATTAGTTAGTTCTTTTTTTTTAATGTATGAGAACGTTCTTACAATCGTAAGACGATGCTTATTAGAAGAAAATAAGCCGCGACGTGCTGGTGTGAAGCGCTTACTCTGACAGTTACAAATCACTGACACTGGAGACTCCGTCCAAAAACGGCAAGTAAACAAGTCCTTTCAGAGAAACCCCTGAACCATCCGGCTATGATTCGATAACATATCTGTGAGTCCCTCTAGGATTTTGTGTTTTTACGATCGCAGAAATGAACGCCAAATCAAGCAAACGCCGCAATATTCGGAGGAGAACGCAATTTTTCTAAATTACAGCACATTTTCCACAGATTTGGGCCAAGACGCGTCATGTGATGTCGTCACAACCCACATTCAGCCAAAGCCCTCTTTGATTCACGTGCATCGAACACGAGTACGGCTAAAATGTCTCCAACAAACAATTTACCAACAAACATCACTGTGAAAGAGCGCGCAAATCAATTTTGTGCAATTTAAGTGGCTTTCCACAAAAAAACCCTGCAAATAAATTCAGCAAACTGCATCGCAAAGTTTGATAAAAGACACCGCAAAATCACAAAGACCTCCACGGAATCTTGTATGGACTGATTAGAATTAGCATTGTCATAAACCTGTTATGATTGGAACCCCGTCCAGGGTGTACCCCACCTTGTGGGGTGATTGGAACCTCCATGTTGGAGGTTTTTCAGCACTGGATCATTGTCTTCCTTACACGTGGCAACAGTAGCTCTGGGGTCCAAACACTGGGCTCCTGATCGGAAGGTCGTGAGTTCAAACCCCAGCACCACCAGGATGCCACTGCTGGGTCCTTCAGCAAGGCCCTTAACCCTCGATTGCTCAGTTGTGTAAATGAGATAAATGCAAGTCGCTCTTGATAAGGGAATCTGCCGAATGCCGTAAGCGTACGCTTTCACAGTTTCATCAGAAACAAAATTGTTTTCAACTGTCAGGCAAATATGAGGAGGATCAGGACTGCAAATCTTTCTGATTCAGCTGGATTCGTGGCTTCTGATACACAAGCAGATAATCCCTCCCACCTTAGCACTCCAAACACACTCGCACACGTCCTGCAGTCTGATTGACCCACTGTGTATACTGCCAGCTCAGTGATGAGAAAGTAAATAGCTTATTTGTCTCTCGGGTTGGGTGTAGAGAGCAAGATCTATCTTTCCATACATCATGCTCGAAGAGAACCTCTGTGTGTGTGTGTGTGTGTGTGCGTGTTTGGCTTTAGATGCATCAGGAAAGCGAGGATGAAGAGAGTGCTGGTTAATTGGTATGCATATTTCTACTTAAAAGCACAGAAGAGGAGAGGAGCGCAGAGTGATGTGATGGCAGTGGAGGAGAAAAAACTAAAGTGATGCAGAGGGTTCACGTCTGACTCGGTGCGCCATTACTTATTTACCCGCATGCGTTTGTGTGTTGGGCAATATTTCCAACATGCTCTTAGGGCATAGTCTAAAAAAATATGAGACGCACCTTTCTCACTGCAGCAAGACCTCTAATTGGATGTCATGTCTGAAGGCAAAGTGGAGTAGAAATGATTTTTTGTTTTTTTAATAAATGAAATTTCCTTTTTTCAGTTGTGGGATTTTAGATAAACAAACAAACCAATAAATAAATAAATAAATATGTATGAATGACTGAAATATTGAGTGAACAATAGATTGACCAATTAGTCATACAAACGAACGAATGAATAACTATATCGGTAAATTAGTGACCAAACAAACAAACAAACAATCCAAGAAATGTATGAATGAACATTCAATGAATAAATAATAGGTCGAGTGATTAATCATGCAAATAAATAAATGAATAACTAGCTAAATACGCGATCAAAGAAAGAAAGAAACCAAGAAACAGTGAGTGAATTGGATGTCATGTCCAAAGGCAAAGTAGATTTCAAAATCCCCCCTTCCAGCTGTGGCATTTTAAATAAATAAACAAACAAACAAATAAATGGATGGATGGATGAACTGATTGACTGATCAATCAAACAACTCAATACACAGATAACTAAATAAGTGAGCAAAGAAAGAAAGAAAGAAAGAATTGGATGTCATGTACAAAGGCAAAGTAGAGGAGAAATTCTTTTTTTTTTTTTTTTTTATAAAATCCCACTTTTCAGCTGTTGCATTTTAAACAAACAAACAAACAAACAAACAAACAAACAATCAAAGAGTTGAAGAATGGATGGAAAATGAATAAATACACAAGCTTCCCGTTTATTTGTCATGTGTACAAAATGTCCGTGACAACTGTACACTGAAATGCTTGTTGTGAGACTCGGGTACTCTACCGCTGTGTAATATAAAATACATACAGCAGAAGACGAAGAGCAGAGGAGAAAGGAAAGAGGGAGAAAACGATTATTTCCAAACACAATATACCCTTTATACAAGATACGCAGAATACAGTAGTATGTATGGTGCGCAGGAATAGTTAGTATGTAAGTCAAGTGCAGATGCTAACTGTAAACACGGGAATACGTGCCGTCACGGTACGTGAACAAGAGTGCAAAACCTAGACAAATAAATCGTATCTGAGCGCAGTTGTCGTGTCTGAGCAGCGCTCCGGAGATATGGGAGAGCATAAAAAGCAGATGAAGCAGCAGTATAAAGTATCATTTAAAAATGTCAGTAAAATTTTCAGTGAAAATATGTGCATGTGTAGTGTGTAATTAATATGATCAATATATCAGTATATTGCACAGAGACAGGACTGAGTCCTC
The DNA here is from genome assembly GCF_001660625.3 of Ictalurus punctatus. Lineage (NCBI taxonomy): Eukaryota > Metazoa > Chordata > Actinopteri > Siluriformes > Ictaluridae > Ictalurus > Ictalurus punctatus. The sequence continues at coordinate 513,337 of NC_030431.2, forward strand.
AGCAGCAGTTAAGTGGTAATAGTGCCCTTAGAAATATTTCAACATGCGCCAAAGTGACAGAATCATGTGAAGAGATTATCCATGAGTGTCTTTGAGCTGTCAGTGAGGTCACCAGAGTGTGGGAGCTTCTGTAGGAACGAGTGAAAGACTGGAAGAAGGAGTAAAGTCTGGATTTCAGTTTATTCAGGATGCTGGAGGCCTGCAGGCTGGAACTGCTTCTGCTTCCCGGTTGAATGCTGTGGTACCGTCTGTCTGACGGTAGTCTGCTAAACAGTCTGATGGCTGGGTGAGTGTGGTCTGAGGTGATTTTGGGAGCCTTCCTTTTCGTGAGTTTGTTGCCAGTAATGAGTTCAGCTGCTCTCCTGACTCTCTGGGGGCCTTGTGGTCACGGAGAGAGCAGATACCAAACCAGACAGTCGTGCACCCAGTCCTGACCAATTGATCTATCCAATTCATAAACGAATAACTAATTAAGTAAATAATCAAACAAACAAACAAACAAAGAACAATTGGATGTCATGTCTAATGGTGAAGTAGAGGAGAATTTTTTTTCTTGTTAGTACGTAAGTTTGTACAGAAGTATGCAATTAAGCCACTAACTAACTAACTAAATTAATTAATAAATTAATTAATAACAATTAGATGTCATGTCCAATGACAACGTATTGGAGAAATGTTGTTATTGTTGTTTTTTTAGATCCTCTCCTTTCAGCTGTGGGAGTAAGTATGTTTAAGTAAACCAACAAACAAACAAACAAACAAAATTCATTAAAAAAAAAAGTAATACAATTGGATGTCATGTCCAAAGTCCAAAGGCATGGAAGTCTCCCTTTTCAGCTATAATATTTTAAATATAAACAAACAAACAAATAAATGAATGAATGAATACATAAATAAATAACTGCAATGATAGATACATAAATGAGTGAATAAATAAATAAATAAATAAATGTGCAAATACAAAGAAATAAATCAGTAAATATTTGGATAGATAGATAGATAGATAGATAGATAGATAGATAGATAGATAGATAGATAGATAGATAGATAGATTTTCCCTTTTTCGGGGTACCTAGTCCAACGTAAGCATATAAATCAATAAATGAAGTTATGGTTGTTATCATACTCTGTTCATTAAGCAAGCATGAGCGTGATACTCCACATCATCGGAAATAACCACCTGGAGAAGGAATTCATCTTTGTAGGTGTTTTTGTTTTTGCGAAGCTCAAGTGAGTGAGTTTGAACAGTGAGAACAAACATTGAAGGTGAAGAGGAAGAAGGTCTGGATTTGTAGCCCAGGATTATAGCTGATGCTTTTTTTTTCTTTAGTCAGATGGCTATTTCCCATGGTAACTCCCCATCCCACAAAACACAGAGGAGGAGTTCTGTACGAGAGCTACGTGAGAGGAATGTAGATGACCCTCAGCCCCTGGAGGAAAGCACAACATTCCAGTTGAGAGCTTTATTAGGTTCAGTAAGCCGGCACTTTTACCGTGATCCAGAATCAGCAGTCTGGCGTCTGATCAGCGTTTACAAGAGTGACACAAACACATGGACGGGAGACACTGAAATTTGATTTACAAAAAAAGAGAGGAAAATATTCACAGGTCCATATGTTGTCTCATCGCTTCGCATCGTTTCTGCATACTGTAATCCAAGCCATTTGCATTTCACACACCTCTGCACACATTAAATCCGAGCCATTTGCATACAAAACAGTCCGATCGTTTATGCTCGACCTGACACTCCGTTCATTCTCGCTTTGTATTGCCAGAACAAGCAGATAGGGAGATCAGTAGCAGCGATGTCGATGATGCTCCAATCCACAGCAAAGTGGCTGTTTCTACATTCAGATTCAACATTAATTCAACATTCAGGCAATGTAATTTCACAAAGCACACAGTATACACTCAGCGCATGTCTTTATGAGCAAATAAAATCAATAAATAAACCATAGCTATAAAACGGTGGCACGGTGGCAGAGCAGGACGTATCTGTACCTCACAGTTATAGGGTCCAGGGTTCGGGCCTCACACACTGTGCGGTTATATGGAAGCAATCCAGTCATGTATGTTCATCCATCCATTATCTTATTCTTTTCATTTAGTACTGCCCTTCAGAAGCTACATAATACATCTACATGTTCCCCAGAAGAGAAAATAGTAACATTTACACCCATCATGCATCCCGCAGATGATGAGATTTTGGAATTGGTCAAACAGGGTCAAGGTCACAGCAAGGTCAAGTAGTAGTTCTTCTTGAATAGCTTCCTTCCTGTGTGTCATACAGAGATTTAGTTACTCATTCATGGTAAGGAACTCAAGACAATTTTTTCATCGTTATCTATGATATTCACCATTGGCCCAACCATCAGTGTGTCTTTGTGAGATTCTTGTGAGCACGATATCTCAAGAAAGTGGTTCAAGAAATGAATGAACGAGGGTCAAGGTCACAGCAAGGTCAAATGTCCAAAATACTTCTTCTTCAGTAGCTTCCTTCATGTTTTGAAGGATATGTTAAGGGTATTTCAGGCATACAAACTGTAACAAGGAGGACTAGACTTGTTGGTGGCAGAGGCATCACCGTCAGTGTTGTTTTATCCATTTACAGTTACATTGAACAAGTCTGTGTGTGTTAGTATGTTATATCTGTTATCAACAATTGTTCCCTCACCAGCCACTGGAATAAGAAATAAGAAATGATCAACAAAATGGCAATAAACGTATTGCTAACTGACTGTTACAAAGCACTAACACTGGAGACTCCTTCCATAAATGCTATCAACTTCCATTAAAGCAAACATATCCTCAAATAATCTTCACTAATATGACGCTTTTAAATCCATTCTTTATTAGGCTTTTAATCCAGGTTTCTGTAGATAGGGTTGGTACTATTGAATATAAAGGGTAATGTATTAGCCCGAGCGCATTCTTATAAACCTGTGATTTGAATTGATATTCAAGCTGCTCTTACAGAAAGTGTATTAATTAACACCTCCTGAACAATTAGAATCGAGAATTCACCATCACTTGTGGTAGAACCTTTTAAAATGTTCAAAACTGGAATACTTTTTAAAAGGATAAACCTCAGACCTGTATTTCTACACTGCTTTTATAAACTCGTGACAGTTCAGAAGGATCGTCTTAACAACTCCATTACAAGAAACGGTCTAGACGTTTTCCTAACCCGAGATAAAATGTCAACCGCCCCTGTATTAGAGGCAGATATGAAGGGAAAGTGAACCACAATATACAGCAGTGGGCCGACAGACGCTGCCTGTGGATAACGTCTGACTTGGCGAGTGGCTGTAATTGTCCGTGGGTGGATTAATGACTTTTAAACTTGAGAGCATCTCTCATCCCTTCCTGTCCAAACCATTTTCCCGATGCCATATATCACTCTGAGGGTCAGACTCATCCATAAAGACTGTACATTACCTTGGTTTATGTTTAAGGTGGAACCACAAACTTTACTCACATATGGATGAACACTGGTAAAGAATCCTTAACAACTTAATAAACCCTCTATAGCACTACAAGCACTATAACTACACCGTACTTTGATATCAATAAGATACTTCGAGAATCTTAATATTGGTGCTTTAATGTGAAACATCCTGCACTTGTAACATCATTTTCCGTGAGGCGTCCATGATGGTTCATGAAAAATGTCCATTTAAGTTTTGCAACCCTGTATCCTGGTGAGTTTCACCACATAAATATTTGACATTTGAAAAAATATGTGATTCAGCTACAGTCATGGGGAAAAGAAAGTACACCCTCCTTCAAGTCTATATTTTTATTTATCAGGGGAATTGTCCTCAGGTGACAACAACAACAACAACACAACAGATTTGAATATGTAGTCATTTTCCCCCCAAAAGTAAACCAACCTTCAGAAACCAGGTTGGAAAAAATAAGTACACCCTTCCTATAATCATTAATTAGCAGCCCGGTGTTACTAATGAAATGCAGAAGATTAGTTAATCATCAAGAAGTGTGACTACTTCTATAAAAGCTGAACTTTTGGCAGTTTGGTGCTCTGGAGCAACCAGGTGTGTGTCCACATCATGACAAGAAGAAAGCACATCAGCCATGACCTCAGAGAAGCAGTTGTTGCTGCTCATCAACCTGGAAAGGGTTATAAGGCCATCTCCAAAAAAAAAAAAATTGAAATTCATAATTCTACAGTGAGAAGGATTGTTTTTTGTAATTGCTGGTAAATCTCTGTGGTGCAAAAGGAATAAACACTTCATGATGTGCTGTTACACATACCATCCATTATCCGGTTTATACAGTGGGGTCCAAAAGGCTGAGAGCATTAGTGAAATACAAGCAATTTTCACTACAGATTATATTATTGACCACAACTTGAGTGACAAGTAGAATCTTAGATATGTTTATATGAATTTCATTTGGTACATCCCCGTTTTGCTTTAATGACAGTGTGCACTCGAGCTGGCATGGACGCCACGCGTTTGTGTAAAACCTGAACATCCATATGTTAGATCTAATCCATCGGAGTGTCGTCGGAACACGTGCTTCAGTAGAAGAGATTAGGCATGAGGAAAATCTGACCTTTTGTACAAAGCAATGAACATGGTCAGTATCACTAATTTACTTACGTTCAAACAGTGACCTATAATTAATGCAGAATCTTATGTTTTAAATTTTAAAAACATTGAACACGGAGGCACGGTGGCTTAGTAGTTAGTCCAAAGACATCAGCATTTCCAAATTGTCCGTAGTGTCCGTACTCTCCGGTCAAAAATACTTTATGTGGAATTTAATGCAAGAAAAATGTTTTGGGTCATTTTGGGTCAAATGAAAATGTAAACAGGAGTCATGTGATCATCCTTATGCATTCAGTTTGCACCCGGTGAAAAGAAGCTAACTGAAAACACTAACTAAAGTCAGCATTTGGTTTTCACAATGCTGCTGTTCCTCTGTGATCGTCACGGGTCGTTCTACCTCTCAGTTTAGTGGAACAGATGGCCGCGTTCCTGATTTAAGGTGAGGCAGTGGGGTGATTCTAAAAGGCTTACAACAGGTAGCATGGATTGGTACATAGGAATCTCTCCACCCTTCCCTGCACACATGAAAAGGAAGCTGAGCTCAGAGTGCAGGGTTGTACACTTCTGAACAGCTGTGGATTAAGAACCCTTAGGACCCATATGTTACAGCAGAGTGACACTGGTGCACCTCTGGCTGTATGCTGTATCATCTTGTAAACATCTGGCAGTCCAGGGATTTGAACACAGAACTTCTTGCCTGACTGTTAAAACCTCTATCGCTGAGCACTGAAGACATCAAATCCGTCGTATCTACCTACCTACCACTGTAGATACACCACGTAAAGCCTCGGGCTGAAGACAAGTGTTAGCTAGCTCACCGGCAATTTTGTATTTCAGCTGATCTTAGCTAACTACTTTGTGTTTTGTTTACATTCGAGCCAGTTTACTTCTGCATTCTGAGTCAATATGGTACAAAGTGGATAGAACAAGAGCTACTAGATAGGGTGAAAAAATCATTCAGGCTGAGCTTTTCCCTATATAGCTAGCATAACATCTCTACGGACAACCATTTTTTTCTTTTTGTGCTATGTTGAAGGCTCGTTCGAGTCTCAGCTACATAATACGCTTCCCTGACAATCCATTCAGCAGTAGATTGATGTTTAGGTGCATCTGAGATGAAGTCAGTATTGAATTAGTTTGGCAGCTAGCTAGCTTAAAGGTAGACGATTCATAAATTCATTAACCTAGCCCAATGCGCTCAAGTGTAGTTCCAGTATTATGTTTTGCCCAGAAATTGAATTAATTAGGATAATACTAGCTATGTTTCCGTACAAGTTGTGAATTTAACTTGTTGGAATATCTCATAAAACTTTTGTGAATGAAGCACCGTTTCCATACCATGTATTCAAAATTGTCACTTTTGGGGGAAACTGGTGCATCACATGCTTAGCTACTTTAAATTTTCTGAGCCAATTAACCAATCACATGATTTGTTGAGGCGAAGTCACATGACTGTTTTGATGTTTTGAATTTGTTTGGTAAATGCGTTACCATCGCAGTTCCTGCAGATGTCTTCTTACAGAATAAAAAAAAAATGATCCACCTCAACTGAGCACATGAGATTTATATGTGCATTTTGGAGATTTTATTCGCATTTGCCACAGATCTGCTCAATTTTTTAAAACAACTCAAAAGAAACTCTGTCGATGGATACACTGCATACATAATAATATTTGTTTTATTCTCGTAGACGTGAGTCAAAAGGACTTCAGCTTCTGCCTCAGAGAAATTCTTCTTTTTTAGCCGTTTAGCAGCCATTTTGGTGTTTCTGCTCTGTGAACTTGGCATTTTCTTGGAGTTTTGTAGGTGTCACCAAAAACAGATCAGCTGTGGCGTGTAATTTACAGGTGATTGGCATTCATCATCATCTATCCATCTATCTTACCGCTTATCCTACACAGGGTCGTGGGGATCCTGGAGCCTATACCAGGGGACTCGGGCACAAGGTGGAGGACACCCTGGATGAGGTGCCGATTTATCAAAGGGCACAACTGCACACACTCACACACGCATTCACACACTGCAGACAATTTAGAGATGCCGATCAGCCTTGGACTGTCTTTCAAGACTTTGTCTTTAGACTAAGGGTG